>NW_017671079.1:9848-11290 GCF_001879085.1 Nicotiana attenuata | reverse complement strand
TTTTTTTCCAGATAGTAAGTTAAATTCCTATAGGTATTGGAGATTCATTATTGAAAACTAGAAACTAGAACTATAATCTGAAAAATAAATAAAAGAACATAGAAAGATTTTTGGTGATTATATTTCCGAAAAGTAGAAAGAGAAATATAAAAATGAAACTAATTGAATTAAGCGTCATTTCTGAAAAAAAGATTCTTTATATTTAAATAATTTTCTTACATCCAATTAATGACATAAAAGAATAGTTATTCCCTTAACTTTTTCATAGTTCTTTTTCGCCGATTATTCAAAATAATATGTCATTCTCCTTAAATAACCAGTTCTCCTAGAGTTGAGTATATTGCTATTCTTTTTAATTCAATATACTATTTCAATTTTAGAACTCATTCTTCCTATCAGGTCAAATAAAATCACCTACACGTACACGTATAAGTATGTGTGTATATGCACATGCATGTATATGTACTTATATTCACATATGTTACGTCATTTGTAACAAAAATATTTTTATTTACTTTTATATCCAAGTAAATTATCATTGAAACGTTACCGAGAATGGTGACAAATATGTTGTATCGACATTGGGGAGTAAATAATTTAACTATTAAGTTTCTCTATGACAAATAATTATTACTTATTTATATAACTATACACTATGAAATTGACTATACATTTATATTTACTTTAATGTTGAAGTCAAAATTATCATTGGAAACGACATTGAAGAATGGTGAGTGTTGCATCGATATTGGAATGAAAATAATGTAATGTTAAAAGTTTCTCTATCACAAATTATTATTATTTTTATTGTAAGCGTACCTTATAAAATCAACAATAATCTACTAGACATCCTAAGGAATACAAGTATTGATGCAATTTCTATATAGCTTCCATAAAATATTACTTTCATTGGACTACAGTGTTGTGATATGTATGCTGCTGTAAAAAGAAGGGGCTATAGAGACAGAAACTTTAAGACGTGAAATATTTGCAATCATATATGAGGTTGCACATATTTATATTTAAATGATATTGCTGAGTTATCTAAAAGAGATAATACATAAATTACCCATCAAACTTGTCCGGAAAAATCATTTACACACCTTAACTTTACGGGCGACCTATGTCCCCCCTATTCTTGTTTGGGGTGAATTTAATACCCCATTGGTAACACTTAGTCAGTCTTGTGGTGGGGTGTGTAGTACACGCGCGCCACGTGTCAATATTTGCTCAAAAACGATTTTTTTTTTCTGTTTTTACAAAAAAAAAAATAGTTTTTACAAATTTGTTTTTCCAGTTTTTACAAATAAAATTCTTTTAAAAAACTGTAAAAATAAAAATAAATAATTTTTACTAAAACCGTAAAAATACTTTTAGTTTGTAAAATAAATTTTTTACTAGTTTTTAAAAAACTAAAAGTAATATTAAAACAATTTTTTAAA
>NW_017671079.1:4618-6610 GCF_001879085.1 Nicotiana attenuata | reverse complement strand
GTTTACCCACTTTTATCCAAAATCTTACTTACCCAAAATCTTGCTTACCCATTGTTATCCCCCCACCCCACCCAAAACTACATATTTTTTTGCTCTTCCAAAGCTTTTGAAATTCAATTTCTCTCTCTCTTACTAGTCACCCAAAATCTCTAAAAAAAATTATTGATATAATGCATACGAAATTCGAAAATATTGCTCTAGAATCAAGTTGTGGATAAGTTTTGAATCTTGTTTTCTTTCTTTCTAAAATCTTAATTTATTGTGACTTGTATATAATATATCAATACCCAAAATAATACTCGATACAATACTAATACAATTATAATGTGATTATATTAAATTTTTAGTGTAGAATTGTGATTGAAACTTGAAAAAGATGAAGATCATAATTGTGTCACAATTTTTCAGAAATGTATCGTGATTGTATTATCTATATTATATTAAAAGTGGGAAGCCCTTAACTAAAAAGTTGAATTACTAAAATATCCTTCTTAAAATTAAATCTTAATTGCCCTATTTATAGAAAATAAAAAATATAATAGTAATATTTTTAAAACAAAAAAAAAACTAATTTATTTGAAGTGTCCTTTCTAAAAAGTTGTGACTTTTTAGTAAGTAACTAAATATCTTTTGTAAGCCTATTCATGTCGATTACTGGCTAACATCTTAAGAGGAAAGCTTGGTGATATCAGACAAATACGTATGGAAATGAGAGCATAAGTAGAGAAAAAGAAAAAATATATCATCTTTGGTTTGATCTTTAAGAAGATGAAAAACATACATGGACCAATAAAAATATCATGTGAGTTACGTTTTTAATTTCTTTTGTCAATTTTATGAAAAGAACAAGCATCATATCTTTTACAACTGTATGTTGAATTTTTCAAGTTTGTGGTTGCTTTTGATTATTTCAACATAAACTTCTGTTAGAAGAAATGTGGCATATATATAAAACTTCCAAGAATCACATGTATAAAATTTTACTAGAATAGAAAGGCAATTAATATAAAAGATTACATAAAATAATAGAATTAGCATGTTAAATTGCATTGATAGTATAATTTTTTTTTTCCAGATAGTAAGTTAAATTCCTATAGGTATTGGAGATTCATTATTGAAAACTAGAAACTAGAACTATAATCTGGAAAATAAATAAAAGAACATAGAAAGATTTTTGGTGATTATATTTCCGAAAAGTAGAAAGAGAAATATAAAAATGAAACTAATTGATTTAAGCGTCATTTCTGGAAAAAAGATTCTTTATATTTAAATGATTTTCTTACATCCAATTAATGACATAAAAGAATAGTTATTCCCTTAACTTTTTCATAGTTCTTTTTCTCCGATTATACAAAATAATATGTCATTCTCCTTAAATAACCAATTCTCCTAGAGTTGAAGAGTATATTGCTATTCTTTTTAATTCAATATACTATTTCAATTTTAAAACTCATTCTTCCTATCAGGTCAAATAAAATCACCTACACGTACACGTATAAGTATGTGTGTATGTGTGTATATGCACATGCATGTATATGTACTTATATTCACATATGTTACGTTATTTGTAACAAAAATATTTTTATTTACTTTTATATCCAAGTAAATTATCATTGAAACGTTACCGAGAATGGTGAAAAATATGTTGTATCGACATTGGGGAGTAAATAATTTAACTATTAAGTTTCTCTATGACAAATAATTATTACTTATTTATATAACTATACACTATGAAATTGACTATACATTTATATTTACTTTAATGTTGAAGTCAAAATTATCATTTGAAACGACGTTGAAGAATGGTGAGTGTTGCATCGATATTGGAATGAAAATAATGTAATGTTAAAAGTTTCTCTATCACAAATTATTATTATTTTTATTGTAAGCGTACCTTATAAAATCAACAATAATCTACTAGACATCCTAAGGAATACAAGTATTGATGCAATTTCTATATAGCTTTCATAAAATATTACTTTCATTGGACTA
>NW_017671079.1:0-1224 GCF_001879085.1 Nicotiana attenuata | reverse complement strand
TTCTTGGCTTCTGAGTTGTATTCCTCCAAAATATGAAAGGAAGTCAAGAAACTCGCATGAAAGAAACTCCACTGATTTGTATTCCTCCAAAATTATATAAATGGAGGGGATCTTTAAGAGTTGATGGATCAGTCTCAAGTTAAATTTAAAAGAAAAAAAAGGAAAAAACCTTAATTTAAAAGAAAAAAGAAAAAAGTTAAAATAAAACCTTAATTTAAAAGAAAAAAGAAAAAACCTTAATTTTGAGGGTTTCACGCGCTTAGAATTAAGTATAAGCACACACTTTCCCATGTCAGCGTGAAGGGTTCACGAGGTCGTACTTTAGTGGAGAAGAAGTGTTAAAATGATAAACGGATCAGTTGAGGTGTCTGGCTGATCGTTGAGGACAACTTGGAATGGCCGTTTATGTATTTCGCCTTTTATATATTTTATAAAGGAAAAACAAAAAAGAATGCTTTTCATTTGATCGTATTCTCATTATCTCCTTGATACTTTTTAAATTTCCTTTTTCCTTGTTTGATATTTTTTCTCTTTATCGGGCCTTCCTTTCCTTATATTTTCTCATATTTTTTCTTGATAATTTTCTATCATGTAATCCTTTCACTTCCATATATATTTATATTTATATTATATTAAAAGTGAGAAGCCCTTAACTAAAAAGTTGAATTACCAAAATATCCTTCTTAAATTAACTCTTAATTTCCCTATTTATAGAAAATAAAAAATATAATAGTAATATTTTTAAAACAAAAAAACTAATTTATTTGAAGTGTCCTTTCTAAAAAGTTGTAACTTTTTAGTAAGTAACTAAATATCTTTTGTAAGCCTATTCATGTTGATTACTGGCTAACATCTTAAGAGGAAAGCTTGGTGATATCGGACAAATACGTATGAAAATGAGAGCACAAGTAGAGAAAAAGAAAAAATATATCATCGTTGGTTTGATCTTTAAGAAGATGAAAAACATACATGGACCAACAAAAATATCATGTGAGTTACGTTTTTTAATTTCTTTTGTCAATTTTAAGAAAAGAACAAGCATCATATCTTTTACAACTGTATGTTGAATTTTTCAAGTTTGTGGTTGCTTTTGATTATTTCAACATAAACTTCTGTTAGAAGAAATGTGGCATATAGATAAAACTTCCAAGAATCACATGTATAAAATTTTACTAGAATAGAAAGGCAATTAATATAAAAGATTACATAAAATAATAGAATTAG
>NW_017671078.1:227631-363341 GCF_001879085.1 Nicotiana attenuata | reverse complement strand
TACACGTCATGATGGTACGGGCCGTTCGCCTCGGCAGTATCAGTATCCCTTCTGGGATCGGGCCGTACGCCCTCGGCGTAATCGTGCGTTATATCGCTACCAGTCAGAATGTTCATGAGATTATCTTTCCACTGATGCCCGACACTTTATATGGTAGTTCCTTATCCGTTTGATATAAGCACTTGATATTTCTGAGCCGTTTAGATAGAATACGAGATTGAGAAACTGATATCGTTAAAAGAAACTTTGGAAGATTGCTTTAGTTACAGATTTACCTCACTACTACTGTTGTGCTTCTTATCAGTTTATCATTTACCATATTGATTTATTTGACCACTAGTAAGTGTCGATGTTGACCCCTCGTCACTACTTCTCTGGGGTTAGGCTATATACTTACTGGGTACGTGTTGATTTACGTACTCATGCTGCACTTCTGCACTAAATGTGCAGGATCTGACAGGTTCATTTGGTGATCATCTTGGCACGTAGGTGCAGCTGCTGAGGAGACTATATGTGAGCTACATTCCAAGATACGCATCGCAGTCCACAAAGTCTCCATCATCTTTTTATCTTATCATGTCTCATTTACATTCTAGACAGATGTTGTTTTATTATTGTACTCCTTAGTAAACACTCATGCACTTGTGAGACCGAATTTTGGGATATACTAGTTGATGCTTACGGTTCTGTATCGCGTTTCATTTCTCTTATAAACTATAAATTTTGTACGTTCCCGTGGATTTAAAAGTGTAAATTTCCTTCCTTAAAATTTATGATTTCTAAAGTAATAAAATGAGTGATTAAATCGACCAGTCACCGTTGGCTTGCCCGATGGCGGCATTAGGCGCCATCACGATCTATAGTGGATTTTGGATCGTGATAGCTTGGTATCAGAGCTCTAGGTTCACTTGGGTCTCACGAGTCATGAGCAAGTCTAGCAGAGTCTTGCGGACCGGTACAGAGACGTTTGTAATTATCTTCGAGATGCTACAACGCTGTTACGAGCACTTCCCTTCTTGATTCCTCATCGTGTGATTTGATTCCTTTGAGGCTTATGCCTTTATTTCCTTCCTACTCAATCTTATGCAACGTGAAGCGCTTGTTATCAATTGGGCATCGGGGAGTTGTAGTGCTACTGCAGACGTGGTGCAGGATATTTTTCCCTGCATATTCGGGCAAGCTATTATCGTCGCCATGTGGCAGGATATTCTGTCATTTCAGCTTAGTATCTGTATTTCCTATGGTTTTGAGGCTTCTGCACAAATTGCTATGATGTTCATATGTTGTTATCGCATAGTGTTGGTGTAATGGTAGGGTGCTTGTCTATGCGTTGAGGCAGTGAATGACTCGAACAGAGGATCTCTAAGTGCGTGGTTTAGAGGTTCGGCATTTAATTCCAGCTGAGGAAAGGCAATCGGACTACGGATGTTCAGGCTTTGGTTGATGGAGTAACGGGACTTGATATTTTTGAGCGTGGTGGAATTCTCATTTGTCATGTGGTGTCTTCGTCCTTTTTTGAACGCATTAAGGCTCGCCGTTGTTTATGGTTTTCTTGATTTTCCTTCGATATTGTGAAATGGTTCTTGAGAAGTGGTTGTTAGAGGTGGTAGTGTGTAGCGGTTTTAGGATCGAATCAGTGTTCTGATGTCGATGGCTCGAGAAAGATGTCTTCGAGGAGGCTTAGAGTTGGTAGCAATTTATTAGTTCAGGTGCTATAGAGATGGATTTTGATTTGAGGCAACATTTGGGTTGGAAGAGGAAGGACATGGTGGGAGGTGTCTTGAGGTGGTTGAATTGCTAGCAGGTCAAGTGTGAACAACTGAGGTCGAGAAGTTGCTTAAGGAGATGGTTTAACCGAAGTGGGAGTGGCAGAGTAGCGTATGGATTCTGTGGTAGGATAGGCATGTACCTTGAGGAAGTTTAGAGCGATTTGGGAGTCGTGGTGGATGTTGATACCCAATTTTTCCCTATATATTTTTCAATATGCAAAATACCTTCAAAATAGCATATATATGCATATATAAGCATGTCCAAGTGTTTTATTATTTTTCCATAATTTTAGAGGTGTTAAATTGATTTATCTCCTCCCTCTTTATCCGTAAAATCCAGAGTAATTATTTCCAAAATTATTATTTTTGATAATTCATCTATTGGATTTCTATATTATGACAAAATATGGCTAAGGTAATTTTTACATATTTTTATAATTACAATTAGTATTTTTCAAAGCTAAATTGCAATATTAGCCCTTTTAAGGGTTAATTAGGTTTTATATTCATAAAATTGGATCCTGTATTTTTAAATTACTAATTATGTACTGTAAATCATTTAGCATTTTAAAATTATTTTTAGAAATTATCTACTATTTTCTACAAATTAAATGGGAAAAAATGGCCATTTAACTTATAGCCAAAATTGACTTTCAAATCTAACCTAAATCAAACAGACCCCCAACCTAATTGGAAAACCCATCGGACCCAAGCCCAAACCCAAGCCATACCCGACCCACCTACCCCATTCAATCGTGACCGTTGATCATTCAGATCAACGGTCCCCATTTCCCCTTCCAAAATTAAACCCAAACGACCCTCCCCAAACCCTCTCATTCTTCACTCAACCAACTCTCATCTCTCTCTCTCTCTATCTCTGGTTCTCTCTAGAACCTTCTCCCCTCCCCCTCCTCTCCGACGAATCTTTTCCATCTTCTCCGGCCATCTCCCTCCATGAATCCATGGTGATCTCACCACCTACCAGCCTCATGGCTTCCTCTTGAACGTGTGTCATCGTTTAGAGGCCTTCAAGTGAACCAGAGGCGGTTCACTCACCTCCCATGGTTTCCCATGCCATTTTTCGGTCATCCATGGCTGTTCGAGTAAGATCTGTGACTTTCTCCGGCTAAACTAGTAACTTTTCAAGATTTTCTCACTTTCTCTGGGTTCTCCGAAACCCTAACTTCAAATATTTTCTGATTTTCTTTCAGATCTGTTTCAAATCTGTGTATATTATGAACCTTTTTGTGTTTTCCTCAAAGGTTTTTCCCGATTTTTTCAAAGTGACTCTCCGTCTTCAAGATTAGGTTTTTCTTAACCTCTTTTAAAAGACTTCTCCTCTGTTTTTTAGTATTGTCATATGATTTTACTATGCTTAAATGGTTTGTTTGTGTTTTTCTTCTACCTGATTTATCGTGTTGAAAATCCTAAGTATTTTTTGTTTTATCCGGATTTCTGGAACTATCTTTGTTTATTTTGTATGTATACCTGTTTCGATTGAGTTTTTTATGGTTAGACCCTTTTTCTTTGTTCATCTTTATTGATTCTGAGTACTTACCGCTTTTTAACTCAACTCTGTTAAACCCTAATTTTTTAATGATTTTCTTCACTTGTTACTGTGAGTTTTAAAGACTTTCTTTACTTGTTTCTGTGTGTTGGTTTGATCTCCTTTATCGGTTGTTGTGTGTCAGATTGGTTTCTTCATTGTGGTTCTATGTGTTAGCCATGACTACCTGACTTTGCTAATCACCATGCTTCGAGTGGGTTCTTTTGCTACTAAGTCCTCAGCCTACTCGTGTCACTTCGGTGTGTTTGTGTTCATCTAGTTTATTCCTCTCTTGTTTCATTTTATTGATATAGCTGACCTTGCATGTCTAATACACCTGTTCATTCTTCTCTATTTATATGTCGAAGTGCAAAATCATGACTCCCTCTTGATTGATCCTGCTTTCCTTAAATTACGGTTTGATTGCAAGGTTTTCTTATAATCTCCTAAAATTTTACTCGTTTTTTTTAAGTTGATTGATTCAATTCCCTTATTTACTGTGGTGCTTCATTCTTGCTGAATCTTTTCCTCTATACTCTATACATTTACTACCCCTTATATGGTAAAAACCAATCTTTCTCAAACTGATTTTCTTTCCTTAAGTTATTCATGTTAGTATCCGTTAAGCTGTAACTCCTTGCTTAAAGGGGAGCACTTGTATTAATGGGATTCTAATTGTGATTACTTCCATATTTGTGCTGAACCTTTACTTGTTACCTTAATTTCTACCTATTTTTCAAATCTATAAATACCCTAAGTCTTTCATTAAAAAGACAGGAACAATTAGCTCAGAACACACACATACACACTCAAACTCTCTCTTCTTTCCTACTACTTGTGCTACTGCTTGTCTAGCCGGCTGAAAGCTAAGGCTAGACTATGGAATTCTACTTGCTTTACTTTTCTGCACTTTGCTTCCTTAACTGGTATGTCCTAGTTTAATTTTAAAGCCTCAACAACAACATGCCTCTCTTATTGTTTCAGTTTCTCTCGTTGCTGGTCTACTTCTACTTGTGGTTCTATTGTGAAACCTGTAGTTGAGTTACATTACTAGAATGCTACTATGTCTCCCCTTCCCTTTAGATTAATGCATTCACATATGTGTGTTTCAAAGCATGCCTTGTTAATCACTTACTGTGTACTTACCATCTTATGAATCCCAAATGCCTATCCCCTCCATGTGTTTATGTTCTTTCTAACTGGTTTGTGATTATGACAGTATCAGCTATTGCTGAGCATGTCCAAACCAGTCCTAAGACCCTTGCTGGGGTTATGTGTTTACAGTCAAATGTTTGTGTATCCCCAAATCTCTTGATCCCCCTGTGTGACTACCGATTCTGTGTGTGATCCCACCTTAAGGTGTTTGAGTTTTATTTTCTACTACAACTGCTTTCCATCATCTCTGTTACTGATTTCTTTCAAAATGGACTTGTCAGTCTAGTTTTTAAACGAACTCCTTTCAAACATGTGTTATGCACCTTCACTATACTCTTAGAATACTAGATTCTGCCCCTTTTGTGTGAGCCTTGCCTTGGGACCCTTGAGCTCCCTCTGAACTTGGACACATGAAAGCTAGCCTTTCCACACTGCACTTACTCTATCTTGGCTATGAAATCTGGGTGTGAGCACTGCCCAGGATCCCTAGAGGTCCTTTGGGAACTCTGACACACCTAGATATGAGGGAAAGCTATGAACAATCTTGGCAGCTCAGGTGATTGATTACATAACTCAGGGAGGAAGTCCTAATCAGGCTTCCTATAGTGTAACTTCTTATTTTCATTGCCACTTATGTAATTCGTTCCAATGTTGGTCTGTAATAACTTGTTATAAACAATTATTGGGGTTGGTTAGTGAAAGGGGTGGGGTAAATATGCATGCTATAGCTGTTAAGGGAAGAAAAACATGTTATTAGGTTTATGTTCCTAATTGCGCAATAGAAACCATGCTTAGGGTTCATACATGCATTAGAAATCATGTTCTTAGGCCTCATGTTTATTGTTTCAGCATGTGCACCCTTACAAAATCATATGTTAAAATCTGCTAATAATTAGCACCTTACTATTATGTTCTACGCTACCATTGCATTTTGAAATCCGACTCCTAGGAAATTCTTGCAATCCTTTTTCTGCATTTAGAAATCCTGCTTTAGGAAATGTTGCATGCAAATCATCTTGAGCTTTATACATGCATCTTAGATACCATGTTTTTGGATATTATAATGCCCCTTTTCTAAGGATAACTGGCATGCTCTTAGGGTAAAACACATTCCAAACTGTCTGTTAAAAATACTGAATAACTGTTGCATTCTATCTTACGCCTAGGCAAGCCTTAGGTAATCAACTTTAAATAAAACCTGAATCATCTATGTGATTAGTTTCTAATTATCAACTGCTAAAATTAGTAGGCAGGCCTGATTCGGACTTCTTTTCTGAGTCATGTGATAAATCTGGTTATGCTGTTATCACTTAGATACCATGCATAGGACTTAAATTCAGACTTTAATTGTGTATGAGTCATGCTGTCTATGTGTATTACCTATGGAGGTATATTTGAGCCTTTCGTTTGTCTTCCATGCTCCCCTTAATTGAAGTCCTACTTGTTATTGTATGTCGTCTTAGTATTTTGCCTTTAAACCTGAGGGTCTGCCTAGAACCTCCTTCTTATATGATAGGAGTCCTAAATTCCTCTGGGACTGATAGGAAGGGATGGGTAACAGCATGCGATAGGGATCAAGACCAACCTTCGCTTTAATTACCTTCACGGGGCGGGAAAGGGTAGATATGGATATGATGATCGGTGCGCTAATGCCACGCGTAGCCCCTTTTTTAAGGAGTGATTACCAGGCATTGTACTAATGTGATCTATATTATAAACAAACCTAGGACACCCCTCTTTGCATTCATGAACATGCTTAGATTATAATCCTTTTCAAAATCTCGCTGCCTTTCAAACATTTGTGTGTTTAAACTTAAATCCCCCACTATTTGAGCCATACTTGCTTACTTGCTAATTGTACAAATTCACAAAAACTGTCTGGCCGGGAACCACACCAATGGATCCTGAGGGGTGCCTAACACCTTTCCCTTAGGATAATTTCAAGACCTTACCCTATCTCTGGTTATCAAACGTAGTTATAGATGAACCTTATAGGTGCCCTAACGCACCTTAAAATTGTTAGGTGGCGACTCTTCAAAAAATGCAATCCCCCTTTCCCAAAAGGAAAGAGTTTTCCCAACAAAAATGTCATAAACCCGATTCCCTCCGCGAGGAAAGGAAAAAGGGGGCGCGACAAACACATACTCTAACTT
Organism: Nicotiana attenuata; assembly: GCF_001879085.1. Lineage (NCBI taxonomy): Eukaryota > Viridiplantae > Streptophyta > Magnoliopsida > Solanales > Solanaceae > Nicotiana > Nicotiana attenuata. The sequence continues at coordinate 356,718 of NW_017671078.1, read as the reverse complement.
TCCCATCTTTCTTCGGAACTGGCACAATGTTGGCTAACCAGGTTGGGTACCCAACCACCCTAAGAACTTTGGCTTTGATCTACTTGGTAACTCCCTCCTTGATTTTCAGGCTCATGTCTGGTTTGAACTTTCTGAGTTTCTGCTTCACCGGTGGACACAGTGGATTGGTAGGTAACTTGTGAGCCACTATGGACGTGCTCAAACCTGTCATGTCATCATATGAACATGCGAAAATATCCCCGTACTCCCTTAAGTAGCAAATATACTCTTCCTTTTCTGTCGGTGATTAGTGAATGCTGATACGAGCCTCCTTGACGGTCTCGGCGTCCCCCAAGTTTAGTGCTTCGGTTTCGTCCAGATTGGACTTAGGCTTATTCTCAAAGTTTTCCACCTCCCTGACAACTTCCTTGGGTATCTCGTCTTCTTCATCCAAATCACTGTTCTCATGTTGCGTTGCCTCATTACATGTCACAGTCACCGGTTCATCAGGAAAAGTAATAATAACGATGTAGAAAAAAGTGTAGAAATAATAATGAATGATAAAGAGGAATGCATTTGATTAAAACTAAAAAACATCCAGACCAGTACGGCTCGATGAATCGAGAATTTATTTTGAAACGAATAAGCCTTTAAACAAACTTACTTAAAATCTTAAATGCCTAGAGTGGCTGCAAAAATAAAATCTGCCAATCTACCCAGGGACTCGGCGGGCCTGGGATGGTGTGGCAATCCAGTTCCTAAGAATAGCTCCCTTCTCCACGGTCTGAATAGTGAGGCCTTCTTCCTCCTCCTCCTCAATTATTGCAATACAATTCATGTCTTCGTTCTCTAAGAACAGATTCTTCAACCCAGTCAATGCTTCCTCTTCTGCAGTTCCCCATATTGTATCAGTTTAGTGAAAGGCTTGATCCAGACGTGGCACCGGTTGCTCAAGAGGGTAGTACGGTCCACGCCATGGAGGCAACCAATAATTATACTCTTTCCATGTGTATTGATATCTGAGCCCAAAAGTAGTACCACGACCCTTCAGCCGTATCGATTTAGTGATACCCTGGAGATTCTTCCCAAGCCCTTTGTCGGGTTCATACCCAGACCATGCCAGTATGCTTTCTATTTTACTGCTCCACCATTTATCTTTCTCGACAGCATTGACACGTTCAATGTGATGATAGGTTTCCCCTCCTAGCCTTCTTCTATTTCCAATAACCGGGATGGTTTGACTGGTATAAATGGGGTTACTCCCATTTTCGTGAATGATCACCTCCTGACGATTCCATTCGAATTTCATGGCTTGATGTAGCATGGATGCCACAGCCCCAGCGGCATAGATCCATGGTCGGCCTAACAGAAGATTGTATGAGGTCGGTATGTCGAGCACCTGAAACTCGACGTCGAACCAAGTTGGCCCCATCTGCAAACACAGGTTAATCTCCTCGATCGTGGCCCTATGAGACCCATCAAAAGCTTTTACATTCATGCTTCCTGCCCGTATTTCATTAAAACCTTTGTCCAATCTTTTCAGAGTGTCCAACGGACAAATATTTAGGCTTGAACCTCCGTCAACCAAGACCCTGGCAATGAAGTAGTCTTCGTATCGCACTATAATATGCAGTGCCCTGTTGTGATTCAGACCTTCAGGTGGCAACTCATCCTCGTGGAAAGTGATTTTGTGACTTTCCAACACTTGTCCTACCATATTAGACATCTCTCCGCTGGTGATGTTATTGGGCACGTATGCTTCACTCAACACTAGCGTTCTTGTGTGCTTCTGAACTTTGTAACAGTGACAGGATGGATATCTGAGCTGGGGTTTTGTTCAAATGATCAATGACGGAATACTCCTTTGCTTGTACTTTCCTCCAAAGGTCATCTGGCCCTGTTTCAATGACAGGCTGCTTGGCAGTGGCATCCTTACTTGGTCCTCCCAGGTTCTCAAGTGTATAGATTCTTTCGGTCCTGGTCATTCCTGTGCGGCATCAGATTCCTCCATCTTTGCCTTTCCTTTTCTCCTGGCTTTGGCAACATAATCCTAAGGTATTTATTTTGAGTGGAAAGGAGATGTAGTTGATACTGTCACTGTGAATGGTGTGAACACTTCTACTTCAAACGGGACAGGGGTGGCTAGGGGTGGAGCCACTTCTACCTCAAACGGAACTGGTGCAGCTACCCCAACCTCGATTGGTGACTGAGTCTGTACCACAATAGGATTAAGTGTGACTGAGGGTTTAAAGTCATCACCTTCCCGAATAAGCCCAATCGACCCCTTAGGGTCCCACTCTTCGTTCGTCTTTATCACATGTATTCCACCACCTCTATGATCGGGGAGAGGGTTGTTGCGAACATTGGGTGTGGCCCCCTTTGCCTGTATAACCTTGTTGTCAATCAACGTCTGGATCTTGTCTTTCAATGCTCAACACTCGTCAGTGGTGTACCCTTTCATACCGGAATGGTACGCACAAGTTTTGTAAGGATTGACCCATTGAGATGGATTTTTTAGTGCCACGGCGGGAACAGGAGTGACATAACATGCGGCTTTCAAGCTTTCATACAACTGGTTGATAGGCTCAGCAATAGCGTTGTATTGTTTGGGTGGCTTGCGGTCAAAATTGGGTCTTGGTCTTAGATAATTTTGGCAAGTCGGAGGCGATTGGAAATGAGGTGGTTGGGAGTTATAGGTATGATAGACAGTGGCTGGTTGGGAGTAAATGGGAGATGATGGTTGATATGTAGGTGGTGGTGCTTGGTATGTGGATGGAGGTTTTTGATATGTGGGTGGAGGTGTTCGATAGGTAAGTGGAGACTTCGAGCCTTGAGCCACCATTACTGCCCCAACGTCTTTCTTCTTTGATATGCCGCCTGATTGCAATGCTTTATTTGTGGCCTGTAATGCCTCAAAATTCATTACCATCCCGCTTTTGATGCCTTCCTTATTTCTTTCCCCAAGTTTGATGATATCGTAGAATTTGTGGTTTTCAATAACCATCAACCTTTCGTAGTACTCCGGGTCCTGTGCTCTGACGAAGAACTTGCTCATCTGTTCTTCGTCCAAAGATGGCCTGACCTTGGCCGCTTCCGACCTCCAACGGGTAGCATACTCGTGGAATGTCTCAGTGGGTTTCTTCTTAAGATTCTGGATGTAGAAAACATCTGGTGCATTTTCTGTGTTGAACCTGAACCGGTCCATGAAATCTGATGCCATACCTACCCAATTGGACCATTTCTTGGGATCCTGGCTGATGTACCAGGACAAAGCATCACCAGTAAGACTCCTCATGAAGAGTTTCATCCGGATCTTCTCATCTTTTCCAACTCCAACAAGCTTGTCGCAATAGGTCCTTAGATCAACCCTAGGATCACCTGTACCGTCAAACATCTCGAACTTAGGAGGTATGTACCCCTCCGGCAGTTCCACATCTGGCTGTATGCATAGGTCTTCATAATTCAAACCTTCTATCCCTTTGCTTCCTTCGACACCCTGAACCCGACTTGTCAATTTCTTGAGTTCTTCAGCCATGTTTTTAATGAGCTGGTCCTTCTTTGAGGATTCTGGTGCATAGGAAGTTGGTTGAGTAGAGTGAGGTATGGTCTCCACATATATGGGATTGTTTTAATGAGTGCTAGGGACTTGGGTGTAGTGATGGTCATTGGTTGAGTTTTGAGGTTCGGGGATGGGTTGTGGTGTGTTTTGGGAAGTGTGGTAAGTGGCGGTTGGTGGGTACTGGATTGATTGATGGTGGTGTTGTGGTGGAGTTGGTATTGGTAAGGGATTGAGATTTTGAGGTGGGGTTGTGTATTGTTGTGGTGCAGGAGGGTTTTGTGGGTGTTGGTTTGATGTGTTTTGGGGAGGTGCTGGGTTCTTTGTGCTTTGTTGGTTGACGCCGGGGACATTCAGGGTGAGTGACAAGTTCGCCAAGTTGTGAACCTGCTCAAGCTCTCCTGTAGCTCCAGTATCTTTTGTTCCAATCTCAAGACTATATCATTTGGTGCCGGAGTACTCCGACCGTCTGAAGTTTCTGCATTCTCAACCTTTTCCTTTCGAATACCATTTAAGTCATCCATTTTTGTTTTTCCTTTGCCTTTTGTATTGCTTGGAGGAGGAAGAGGTGGAGGGCCTCTAGATCTGGTATGATACGCTGATGATGCCGTTATAAGTGAACCAACCTTAGGGAATGGGAATAATCAAAACAAAAGAAAAACAAAAGGTAACAAGTTAGTAAGGATTTTGAAGTGTTGCAGTATTTAAACACATATTGCGGGAATGTAAATTCGCGTCCTAATTTGGGAGCCTCGTTGTGTCCGAGGTAGGCCTAGCAACAAATAGATTTGGAGAACTTTAGATGCCAACAAATGCCTCATTTCATAATATGAAAAATAAACGAATCCCAAAACGACACTAAGATAATAGAAAAACTAAGTCACTAGTAGCACTTGGCCTTATTACATTTTAGGAAAGCAAATAAATCTAGCCTATTTGGTCCCAGAAGGACCTTCCCTTGATTCGATCTTCCTGACTCCATCGTACAGGTCCCCAACTCGCGCAGACCCAGCAGCAAGTAGGCTCTGGCCAGATGTCCTCCTTCAGTTCCTTCAGCATTCTAGAAATCCTCAATCCTCTTTATGACTTTACCCTCCAGCTCCACTATTCCTCGCTCCAGATATTCCAACTTCTTGTTGGAAGTGACTTCCATTTCTTTCCATTCTTCGATCAAACTCACATTCCTCTCATGTATTTCCCGGTGCTCATTCTTAGAGTCGTGGACCCTCTTGCGCAACCTGTTGTATTTGACTTGAGCTTCAGCTTCTTCGTCTATAATTCTATTCCCTCGACCGGTTCCTGGCACTACCATTCCTTTTAGATTGTCTTCTAACCATGCCGGGTAGAGAGGTTCGCATCCTGCATGATACCTGTCAGGCTCAATGGTGTTCTTTTCCACAATGATTTTGCAGTGCCACATGTGTTGGGCTTGGCACTTGTAAGGAACATCATCATCTTGAAAGTCTGCTCTAAAATGACTCATCTTGGCAACCCTTGGTACAACCTGTTTCTTGCCTGCTTGCCTCATAACTCGGATAGGGACATAAGGGTATATCCCTCTCAACCCGATTAGCACTAGGTGTGGAGCGTCCATGGATCTGATGATGAATTCATCTGTTGGGAACCATTCAAACATCCATTGCACTTTCTCCTCGGTCTGATTGTCGAAGAACTCTACCCACTCTTTGGCACTTTCCGGCTGAGAAAACCTGTCCGGAATGCAGGTCATCCGCTTGGGGTGATGGAAGGCAATATGGTCATTCCAAGCCCTTCGCGGAAATTCTTGGTGATACTGGCCCCTTTAAAGATGTTATAATAACCACAACTGCAGCAACAGGTTACAACCCTCGAAATGCTTGACCCCTCTTTGACAGAGAGCTTCAGATCCCTGTAGATGTCGGCTATGATCATGGGGACTATGGTGTATGTCTGTCCGTTGATCCCTTCCATCAAAGTCTTGGCGACCATGGCCAACCTAGTGTGGATTCTTTCCCTTTTCATTGGGAATACTATCAGGCCCAAGAAGCACACAATGAACATGAACACTCTGCGGTGGATGTGGCCCAGAGAAGTGATAGAAAGCTCGTCATGGTAGGTACGGTAGGACTTGATGTGGCCATACATCTAGCACAGATATTCGAAGGGTATGTAAGATTCCTTCAGGCATCCCAAGTCAACATTTTTCCTCAGCCCCATCATCGTTAAAAACCCTTTACCAGTACGGTTCTCCAGCACCAATAACCCGGGGTTATCCCAAGTCAATCCCGCAAGCCCTCCAATTTCTTCTAGAAGTGGTGTCATTTCTATGTCGCCGAAACGGAACACAGCCCTTTCACTATCCCAGAATAAAGTGGAAGCCTCGATCAACCTATTGTTTGGCTCAATGTCTAGTAGAGAAGGTAAATTGCCCAAGTACTTCCTTACGTGTTTCTTGTCACTTGAGGAAAGGTCCTCCTACCAATCTAGTAGCAATGGTGGAATATTGCAAATCATACCGAATCTGGGGACCTCGTGCCCCATTTTCTAGAAAACAAAAGAGTTAGTCCCTTATCCCCCACCGGACTCGACTATTTATACATTCATGATTAGCATATTGGCATTTAGTTCTCCAAATTAATGCACAGAATGTGGTTGTGTCCGTTGGGATTATGGAAAACCCGATGGACTTTTGGATAAGGCTTGTCTTAAAGGATTATTATGTGGACAACATATTAATCCGGCTAGGTTTGACCATGATTCATGCATAATTATGATCAGAGTAAGGTTACTATGGGGGTCTAGACTGTTACTCTCAAGCGGACAACTTGAGGGGGAATGGCAGGGAACCGTCGACTGCACCGCCGATCGACTAGTTTTACCGCAAATAAGCCTTTCCGAATTCAGTCGACGGTTATGATGTGGAGTATATGCAACAATAACAGCATGTTGTCAAGTATTCGCACGTAAGAAAATAATAAATGAAGTATTTGAATAATTGAAAGACGGTTACAGAAGAAGACAACAAAGAGACCTATCACTTTTCAGGAAAATAAAGAAATCATAAATGCTTAAGAAAATAAACAGTTAAATTCAAATAAGGGGAAAGGGTACGTGGGATAGAGCATGCTTAAACTGATTCATAAAAATAAGTTCGTTATGGTAAGAGCCTAGAACATCCCCAGCAGAGTCGCCATGCAATCGCGCCCCCTTTTTTCCTCCTCGCGGAGAACGTCTGGGTTTCGACATTTCATGGGGGAATAACTCTTTTTCTTTTGGGAATTGGGTATTTGAAGAGTCCGGATTATGGTGCGTTAGGGCACCTTGAGCAATTAACTCATGGACTAGTTTTCATTACTAGAGATTTAGGGTAAGGGCTCGAAATAACCTTGAGGGGAAGGTGTTAGGCGCCCCTTGCGGTCCACAACAGTGGGTCCAGGCCGAACTTATATGAATCAGTCATTTTGAACAAGTAAACAGTTTGACCACGTACTTGCAAGTAAGGGCATGTTTCGACATTCTAAGCACATGTGTGATTCAAGTAATGAAACAAACGAAAAGGTTTGAACAAGTTGCACATATATAAAGAAAAGTAAATTCATATAGACAACGGGAGTTGGGAAAGGGGTCCTAGGTTGGTTAGCTTACAGGATCATACCCACACAATGCCCGGTAATCACTCCTTAATGAGGGGCTACACATGGCATTAGCGTCTAGTCATCATATCCTTACTACCCAATTCCCCCCCCCCCCCCCTGGTCATAGCCTAAAGCATTTTAGCAACCTTGAAAGATATCCTATGTGTGCACTACCCATCCCTCCTTTATGGCCCTGGAGGTATTTAGGACCTCTAATTTGGGTAGTTCTAGACCATTGTAAGGTGTTTAAAGGAGAAAATTCTAAGCGTCAACCAAAACAATTAGGACTGCATTTAGAAGGAGGAACAATTAAAGGCTCACAGTTTACCTCCACAAGCAGAACAAATAAGTGCACGTCTCAAACAACTGTTTAAGAGAAAAAAAACTTAGAACATGATATCTAGGTGAGCTGAAAGTATACTGTATTAAATTAGGACCAAAGTATCAAAGACCTATTCAGCTTGCCTACTGATTATCGACCCATTGAATATGAGCAATCGTAGATAGCAGAACATGGTTTTACAGTTGCAGAATTTTAATCGCCCTATAGGTTTGCCTAGGCTTATAACAGTGATGTCCTATGAGCATGGTATCTATTATTGATCAGGGATGCAGTAAAACAGTTTCCAAACGGGCGATTAGAACCCTATAGGCATGATTTCTACTGACATTGATTGAGAAACGAGTAGGTTAGTTAATCTGATTCAGAACTTCCAGGCATGAGTTAAAGTTAGGCCGATTTTTGATCCTATAGGCATGATTTCAATTAAAACCGGTTTTAATCCTATAGACATGATTTCTAAGGGGATGAATTTGAATACATACTGTAATGGAAACTGAACTTCAATTACTTTACACCCTATAGGCATGATATCTAATTATAGAGCTGATTTAGATCCTATAGGCATGGCTTCTAAGTGTGTGAAAGTAAAGCATGCAGAATTCACCGAAGCAGGTCCTATAGGCATATTATCTAACAAACACATTTTTTGAATTGAAATAAACCCTATAGGCAGGTTATCTACCCGATTTTACCCACAATATGCAACTACACACCCTTTTTTCACTAATTACCCCAATGTTTGTTTACAATAATTATTACAGACCAAGAACTGAATATAAATTACATAAATAAAATAGAAGCTAAGCTATAGGGAGCCTGCAGTAGGCCCAAATGATTTCCCAAGCCTCCAGTAGTCTCAAATGCCAGAGTTCCAAAGCCAATTTCATGTCCAGGTTTGTCAGAGTTCCCTAAGGACCTCAAGGATCCCGGGCAGTGCTCACACCCAGACTTTTCTCAAATAGTAACTGATGATTGTGCAGTGTGGAAGTTCCAGCTCTGATATGCCAGAGTTCAGAGAGATCTCAAGGGTCTCAAGGCAGTACACATATTAGAGGGGCAGAACCTAGTAATCTAAAAGTAAAGTGAGAGTGCTTGACATAGTTTTGAAAAGGTTTTGAAAACAGTACAGAGATGACTTTAGGAGTGAAAAGGTTTTCTAAAACAGGAAATAGTTTGGTGGTAAAAGACATTTTAGAAGAGTACCAAAACTCTTTTGAAAATAGCAGGCAATCAATTGGTTATAAAACATCCAGATTCAGAAACAATCAACAAACAGATCTCACATGGGGATAAAGGGATTGGGGCACATAAGAGTCACATTGGGGGTACACGGATAGCGTATAGAGGAAACATATAGTCACAACTGCATAAAACACCTAGGGTCTTAGAGACTTAGCAGGTTAGTCATGGACAGTAAATAGTCAAGATAGATATCACAAATGTAATATAGAAAGCCTGACATATCTTGAACAAGATTAATATACAGGCAGGGCCAATCACATACGTCAAATAACCAACATGATCACATACTTAAGGGATTAAACAGATGTTCACAAGCAGGCTAGTCAAGTATCAGATAACTAGGTAAAGTATAGACATGCTAATCATACATTGAACAGGACAAAGTTTAGACATGCTAGGCAAAGAAGTAAGCAGGAAGGCAAGTTAAATTCATAGCTGATGAACTAGTGCAGGAATGAAACACATAGAGTTTGGATTTTAAAATTTAACTAGAGACATACCAGTTGAAGAAAAGAGTGTAGAATATAAAACATATGTAGTTCCAATATCTAGCCTTGGCTTTCAGCCGGCTAGACCAGTGAATAATACAAGTAGCAGAAAAGAGAGCTTTAGAGTGTAAGTGTGCTTTTGTGAACTAATGTTCGTGTCTGAAGTGAGAGTAGGAGGGAGTTTATATAGCAATCAAGAGTTAAACAAAATAAGGTAAAGAATCAATCATGTAGCAATTAGAGAAATTCAGGGAATCAATCACATGTAAAATCAGTAAGTCTTCCCTTTAATCAAGGGATAATCAATGGTAAAAGCGGGACTAGTACTTAAGGAAGGAAATCGAGAATAGAGTAGGTAATTAGGGGCGAATGAACAGGGGTTCAATTAAGGAAACAATCAGTAAGAATCAGCAATATAAAAAATAAGTCAAGGGAAAATTAATCAAGGTAAGCAGTTCAATTAAACCGAGTAGAGAGGTAAGAATCAAAAGTGTTGTTAATGAAAAGTGTTCAAATCAAACCAGGAAATAAGGACTTCAAACTAATCAAGGGTTCAATCAAAGAGAAAATCACGTAAAGAGTCAGCAATTTTAGCAGATAAAATAAGGTAAGAGATGAATAGTCGGGATTCGACACATAATTTTAATGAAACAAATTGTTAAATCAAGAATTGACACTGATTTAAGGAGAAAGATATAGGTCTAATCATGAATAGTCAGAAGGAACAAACATGTGGAATCAGTAAAAAAAAAATATGAACTAAGGAACTCAGTAGAGGCATTTTAGGACAAGAAAACCACGAGACATTCAAAAGGGCTAAAGAGAATTCACAAGAACCAAGGCAAGAACACAGTCAGTACACAAGTAACTCAGAAACCAAATAAAAGAGTCAAAAATTTTTAGGGCTTTTAGTATAAACGAGTTAAGGTTCAAACTTACGAAATCAGAAAACATATAAGAAGCAGAAGATCAAACACTCAAAAATTACCAAATGTTTTGGAAAAAGAAATTTCAGGAAACCCTAGTTTAGAGAAAGATGAAAAATCACTCAAAAATCATACGGTTCTTGTAAAGAATCACAAGGTTATTGTAAAACTCATATGAAATAAGTCCAAATCATCTCAGATCTTTAAAGATCTAAGAGGTTTAGAAGAAGAAAAATTAGGGTTTTCAAGGAGAACAACACAGAGGTGAAGAAACATGCTTAGAAACCCGTAGATCATAGTCGATGTAGGACGATCTTACTCAGAATCACACTGGGACAGTCTGAAATAGGCGAGAAAGGGGCCATAGATGCAAGCCAACTAACCCCGGTCCCTTGAGGCCCCTGGAGATGGCAATACCAACGTGAGAGAGGCTACTAGAGGCCTGGGGGTGGTGAGAAACCACCATAGATAGCCATAGATGAGTGATGGTGAGGTCCGATTAGGGTTAGGTTTGAGAGCATTTGAGAGAGGAGAGGGATTTCAGGACGGCAAATAGTGAGAAATGAAAGGGTTTGGGGGGTCGTTTGGGACTAAAAAGGGAAGGGGCTGTTTGTGGTCGTTGATCTCTATGATCAACGGTCGAGATTGAAAGGGTTTTGGGGCCGAATCGGGTATTAGGGTTTTGGCTGGGTAAATTTGAATTGAAATTGGGCTGGTATTGGGTTGAAATAGGACTAAAATTGAAATAAAAATAGGCCTGATTTCAGATAGCCACTTTTAATAACTACATAATTTATAAAAATAATAAATTAGTTCCAAAAAATATTTTCGTGTACTAAAAATGATCTAAAATAGTTGTTTAACATTTTAAAAATATGAAAGAACATTTTATGCATCAATAATGTAATTATGCATTAGTATGGGCTATTATTGCAAAGATGTGCAATTTAGCCTAAAAATATAAATTTAACTATAAAAAATGAATACTGAATTTAAACGGCTAAATCATCACAAAAGTAATTTGAAGGATAATTATTGGATATTTATATAAATAGAAAGAGAAGAAATAAATTGATTCGGAGCTTTTAAAATTATAGAAAAATTATAAAAATGTTTATGCATGCTTATAACTACATATGTGCTATTTTGAAAGTATATATATGTATTAAAAATATATATGAGGAAAAATTGGGTATCAGCAAATACCAAATCAATTTCCGTCATTTAACCATTTAATCTCTCAAGCTAATGAAACAATATCATATATAATTGGGCTCCCAGTATTATTAAGCACGAATTAGGCCGAGCACATACGGCCCGATCCAAAATATATACATATATATATATATATATATATATATATATATATATATATACTATATGCACTGCCGAGGGTCGAACGACACGAACCATAGATGCATCTATTAAACTACCGAGGCAAATGGCCCGCTCCCATGAGAGTAGTGAAACTTTACCTCGCTCGCGGAATATACTTGCGACGCAGGTGAACATAAATTTCTTAAGTTATCATAATATTCCTCAATTATTTCCAAAACAAGAAATTCAACTAGAAACTTTTAAATATTGAAATCCTCAATCTCGGTTCTATTCGAGGCAATTAGCAAGCATAATCAAATAACGGTGTCAACAAAGCAGGTATAAACCTAAAACTACCCGGACATAAGCATAATTAGTAGCTACGTACGGACTCTCGTCACCTCACGTGTACGTAGCCCCACAAATAGAAGCACATATTAATTAAGTTCACCTATGAGGTTAATTCCCTCTTACAAGGTTAGAAAAGAGACTTACCTCGTTCTCAAGTCCACTTCCAATCCTCAAATATGCTTTAAACCCTCAACTTGGTGCCAAATGACTCGAAACTAGTCAAATGTTATATGAAATAATCAATACATGTTCAAAAGTTCATATTATATCTATTAAAGTGATTACCCAACCCCAAGCTGAAGAATTCCTAAAATTCACTCCTAGGGCCCACGTGCCCGGATTTCGGAAATTTTCGAAGAAAGTTGTTGCCCATAACCTAACGAACTCAAATATATAATATTCACTAAATTCCATAACCATTTTCGTGGTTAAAGCCCTTTTTATCAAAAACCTAGTTTTCATCTAAAGCTGTGATTTCATAAATTTTACATGTTAAATGTACTCACAATCCATGTGTTTAACTCACATTATGTAGAAATTACTTACCTAAAAGTGTTAGGTGAGAACCCCTCTCATGGAGCTCCAAAAATCGCCAAAGAAATGCAATAAATGAGCTCAAAATGCCTAAGTCCCGACTTAAATGAAAGTTCTGCCTTCTGTGATTTTCGCTCTTGCGGTACCGCTTCTGCGGAACCAAGCCCTCTTCTGCAGAGCCTCACCGGACCAACGTCGGCCGCATCTGCGTACGTGTTTCTGCTTTTATCGTCTCGCCTCTGCGACTTCTCATCGTAGAAGCGGGGTTGCTTCTGCGCATACCCCTTCGCTTCTGCGGACCATGGCCAAACGCTGCAAGCCGCTTTTGCGTCCAAAATCCTGCATCTGGAGGCTCGCACCTGCGGCTAAAAGCTCGCAGGTATGGGAACACCAGAACTGGTGCACCAACACCTTTTTGTGTTCTAACTCAACCCGCGCATCGTCCGAATGGCATCCGGGGCCCCCGAGGCCCCGTCCAAACATACCAACAAGTTTGGAATCATAAATCAGACTCGCTCGCTCGCACCCTCGGAACGCATAAAACAGCATCAAAACTAAGAATCACATCCCAAATCGAATTGAATCAAAATATGAACTTTCAAGTTCTTCTAACTAACTTCAAATGCGTCAAAACCTACTTAGACTACTCGGAATGATACCAAATTTTGCGTGCAAATCTTAAATCACTGTACGGAACTATTCCCAGCCTCGGAATCTCAGTTAGGCCTCGATCACACCAAAACCTACTCCAAACCAAATTAAAAGAACTTTAAAAAACCTTCAAAGAGCCAACTTTCACTATTAGGCGCCGAAATGCTCCCTGGTCGTCCAAAACCCGATCCAAATATGCGCCCAAGTCCGAAATCATCATACAAACCTATTGGAACCGTTAGATCCCGATTCTGAGGTCGTTTACTCAAAATGTTGACCGAAGTCAATTTTAGTTTTTTTGGCCAACCTTAAGGAACCAAGTGTTCCGATTTCAAACCGCAACCTTCCCAATTCCAAACGAACCATCCCCGCAAGTCATAAATCAGTAAAACCACATACGAGGAGTCTTATTTAGGGGAACGAGGTACTAAAAAGCAAACGATCGGTCGGGTCGTTACACTCACAAAGGCGATGAAGAAAAATCATCTGGACAGTGTTTTAAACCGAGAATCTTAGTATTTTTAGCATATCTTGAATCCTAGAGCTCCGTTTATGGCGATTTTCATAGCGTTGAACTTGTCTCAGCAAGGGGGTAAATATATGACCTTAATTTTGATGTTTCTCCATGATTATTTTCGTTGGTTATTATTTTTATCCGTGTTTGGATTGTATAAATTGAGATTTTGAGCCCCAAAATTGAGAAATGGTAAATTCTTGATTTGAGGGTCAATTCATAGACGAAATTGGATGATTTTCGGAATATAAGCTATATCATTTATGGGTAATAATTAATTTTTAATAATTTTCAAAATTCGGACGAGTGGGCCCGGGGGTTGACTTTGTTGACTTTTCTTGAGGAGTTCTAATTGTTAAATTACGAGTATTAGAGTATATTTTGTATGACTTGCACGTTTTTTGATTAGTTTTGGATCGTTTGGCATCGGTTTGAGGTGTTAGAAAGGCGTTGAAGGTGGTTATCGGATTCCGAAGCGAGGTAAGTCTCCTGTTTAACCTTATAAGGGGGAAATTACCCCGTAGGTGGTATACGTGTTATGTTCTACATGTAGTGGTAGCTACGCACGTATGAGCTGACAAGTGTCCGTGTGTATGCTAGAATTCCTCATTATGTCCAGGTAGACTTAGACTCACGCCATGCTTTAATTGTATTATTTGTGTTATTCTTGCCTGTTCAATTGCTTCAATTCGCATTATGACCTAAGACTAAACTCGCGTAAAGTAATGGACTCGTTATTTTAGATACTTGACAAGCTGCTTGTTCAACCGTAGAAATTGTACTTCCCTTACGATTTCTCCAGCGCTATACGTTTTCATCGAAAAGTTTTCCTTAAAAATTCATAAATCAAACATTTATTCATGAGTGGGGTCAAGGACCCGTTAAAGCTTCTTATTCTAATGGCATCGGGTTGTTCGCATCAGCAGGATTATATACCACACTTTTATATGAGCGGGTCATTCGCCTCGGTAGTATAATAGATGCATCTATGGTTCGTGTTGTTCGACCCTCGGCAGTGCACACATTATGATGGGATCGAGCCGTTCGCTGCGGCATTTCTGTAAAACACTCTTGTGGAACGGGTCGTTCGCCTCAGCACCGTCGTGCGTAATATTTGACAAGAAACGAGCATATCCGCATGTTTTCCCGATTTGAGTTGTGATGACCTATCTGGTAAGGTCCAATTTATATATACTCCGGTTGAGGAGGTAACTGCTAGTTGAGAGCTTGAATTTACCGTTCAGAGGAGGATTGCACCTCGTATTTATATTGGTTTATACCGTTTATTTACTCTTCCTCACACTTGTTTACTTCTTACTGTACATGATTTATTGGACCACTAGTAAGTGTTGATGTCGACCCCTCGTCACTACTTCTCTGGGGTTAGGCTAGATACTTACTGGGTACGCATTGGTTTACGTACTCATACTACACTTCCGCACTTATTCTGCAGGTTTACATTTCTGGTGGTCTTTTGGGCGTCGAACTGCAACTATTGCGGGGACTTTACGGTGAGTTGTATTCTATATTACGATTCGCAACATACAGAGTATCCATCAGCGTTATTTATATTCTCCTATCTAACTTGTATTCCAGACAGATGTTGTATGTTATTATATTTCCTAGTTGAGCTCATGCACTTGTGACACCGGATTTTTGGGAGTTTCTACTGGATGTTTAGTATGGTAGTTCACATAATTATTATCATTTCACCCTGTAAATTCTATTTCATACTATTTAATTAATGGAAATTTGGATTTCAACAGTAATAAAAATGAGTAATTAAGTTATCAATCACCGTTGGCTTGCCTTACGGCGGCGCTAGGCGCCATCACGACCTATAGTGGATTTTGGGTTGTAACAGCTTGGTATCAGAGCTCTAGATTCACTTGGTCTCACGAGTCATGAACAAGTCTAGTAGAGTCTTGCAGATCGGTACGGAGACATCTGTACTTATCTTCGAGAGGCTATAGGGCTGTTTGGAGCACTTCCCTTCTTGATTCCTCATCGTGTGATTTGATTCCTTTGAGGCTTATGCCTTTATTCCCTTCCTACTCAATCTTATGCGATGTGAACCGCTTGTTATCAATTGGGCATCGAGGAGTTGTAGTGGTGTAGGATGTTTTTCCCTGCATATTTGGGCAGGCTATTATCGTCGCCTTGCGGAAGGATATTCTATCATTTCAGCTCAGTATCTGTATTTTCTATGGTTTTGAGGCCATGCACAGATTGCTATGATGTTCATGCATTTTTATCACACAGTGTTGGTGTAATGGTAGGGTGTTTATTTACGCGTCAAGGCAGTGAATGACTCGAAAGAAGGATTTCTCAGTGCATGGTTTAGAGGTTCGGCATTTAATTCCAATGGAGGAAAGGCAAATTCAGGATTTGGTTGATGGAGTAACGAGACTTGATATTTTTGAGCGTGGTAGAATTTTCATTTGTGATGTGGTGTCGTCTTTCGTGTTTGAACGTATTAAGGTTTGTCGGTGTTATGGTTTTTTTATTTTCCTTCGGGGTAGGGTATTGTGAAATGGTATCTGAGAAGCGGTTGTCAGAGATGGCAGTGTGTAGCGATTTCAGAATCGAATCGGTGTTTCTAATGCTGATGGCTTGAGAAAGATAATTTGCGAGAAGGCTTAGAGTTGGTAGCAATGTATTAGTTCGGGTGCTACAGAGATGGATGTTGACTTGAGGCGGTATTGGGGTAGTGAAGGACGAGGAAGGACATGGTGAGAGGTGTCTCGCGGTGATTGAATTGATAGCAGGTCAAGTATGAACAACAGAGATCAAGAAGTTGCTTAAGGAGATGGGTTACCCGAAGTGGGAGTGACAGAGTAGCATATAGATTTTATGGTAGGATAGCCATGTGCGTTAAGAAAGTTTAGGGCGATTTGGGAATTATGGTGGAAGGTGATTTGGTCTACGAATTTTACTTGGGATGGTAGGTATTGTACCGAGGAAGATTGAATATGGCAAAAATGAGTTTGCTTGAAATGAAGAGGGGTGTGAAAACTCGATTATCATTTTTGGATGCAATGTGACTTTGAGTTTGGAACGTATTGTTGGACTTTCGGTTGATGTCAATGGGGAATGAACAGACTTGTACAGTAAGTATGGGCTCAGGAGGCTTTACTAATTTTGTGGTAGTTGAATCTAGTGCAGCGTCGTTGGAAGATGTCGGTATAGAATTTTCACATGTGGGTTATCTCCTGTGAGCAGATTAGCGGTTTCGTGATTTTAATGAACTTTCTACGAAGAATTCTACTTACTACCCGGCAGACGGTCGAGTACGTGATTGTGGATGATATCTCGGGATGTTTTATTAAGAGTCTAACAAGATATTTTGAGAGGTTTGGTGAGTTAATGGTGCGATATCATTGTAATAGAGAATGAGGAATCCTTGTGGGTTCTACGTTATGTGATGGTAGCTTAAAGCTAAGTGAGGAAGCCCACCGTCTACAATTGGATCGTGTGGTTATTTGCTTATGCGGTTTCTGATTATTGGTGCATTGGTGGATCAATTATGACTAAGAAAAGAAAAACATAGGGGTAATTCGAGCAAAGAACTTGCTAAATGTGTGCTATATTTCGCCTTATCGGTTCATGTGCAGGTTTTGGAAAGACTTAGAGTTTATGCTTCTTGTTGATGTGATGTACAAGGCAAATAATTCAGCCGGTTGCTTCTTTGAGAGGGTGCTCATGTGCTAGCAGAGCATTGGAGTTTGGTTATATTCGGGACCAGGTCAGAGTGGGTGACTCACAACAACGGTCCTAGTGGGTTCAAGAATTTAAGGTGCAGCGTCTAAGGATTTTAAAGTTTGTTATGTGAATGAAGATCGGGATTTTGTAGCAGAGTGTGAAGAATACTTGGGGAAATTTCTATGTTATCATCGGATCTACGGGGCAATATTGGTAGGAATGGGAGAAACTACTTCTGATTCGTAGCAGGTCTTGCAGAATAGGTGTACCGGTTAGAGATGCTATTGTGCGCTTGAGGAGGGTATGGGATGGCTTATGGGTATTGAAACAACGTGGTCTCGCAATTTGTGCCGCTAGGGATGAGTGCTGATTGAGTTTGTTATGTTTTGAATGGAGCTATTATTATTTCAAAGGCAGGTCAAGAGTAAATCGGAAGAAGTTGGGTCAGTTAGTAATGGTTTGAATCAGCATGATTGTGGCAATGATCAGTTCCATCGGCGTGTTAAGTTATACAGGTGGTTTGTGGTGGTACATATGGGCTTGATAACCACCATAATTTGCTTGATTTGGGAGGTATTCAATTCCTATGGCCTTATTGTGTAAATGCATAAGAGTTATGGCGGTTTAGACCACGACTTGAGGTTTGTATCTTCTACGGTCGTGGGAATTCAGTAGCGTGTTGCAATGGTTCTTCTGAGAGAGTTATGTGAAAGGTTTCTAGCCAATGAAATATTTATTCTACTAGTAGTTCAAGGGTTATGATGAATTCTTGTACTCTCAAGTAGCGGTATAATAGGTGCAGTGAGCGACATAGAGATTGGAAGTTGATAATCAAGGTTATGGTTCGATTTTGATAAGAACATCACGAGTTCGGAGGAGCGGGGGAAGGATTCAGATGTTCAGAGTAAGCTGGAATTATCTTAATGTTGCCAATGGACAGAGTTTTGTGGAATAGGCATTGTGCATTGGTTTGTGGATTCTTAATTGGCATTACAGAAATAGCATGGTCGATGGCCATTGATGTTCAGATTTTGCTACCCCGTGCGAAAGGTTGTGGGAGTATATCCACGAGCAATTGTATAAGTGTGATGTATTAGTCATTCGATTGTTAGAGATTGAAATCATGTATGGAGATTTTGGTACTGTCACTAATGGGAGAGGTTATGACTGAGAGGCGCTATGTTCCTTTGATTGCGGTTGTGGAAGATGTTCCGGATTTGACGACTGCTCGTATGTATCATGAATAGGGTCATTGTGGGTCCTTGAAAGGTTACTGGCCCAGTATGGGATGATCGGAATCGTCTTGAGGTCCGTTAGTAGATTTAATGTGAATGTATGCCTTACATCAGGTTGGATGTGTTCCTTCAGCCTAGCATTGCTTATGGAGGAGTCTTTGGATGTTGGATGTTATTCCTGTCGTCAGTTATTCTATGTGATACGACTTGATTATTCATATGTGTGTTGTGATCCCATGTAGTTTGTGGGTTATAGGAGCAAGATGGCTCTCGAGATACAGGTCGTTATGGTACCTTAGTCGTGCTTGGCATTTTGTAGCGCATGGCGCTATGTGACTCCTCAGGGTTGTGTTTATACACCTGGCGTGCTAGTGGTCGATAGTCACGTATTTCGTGGTTATGAGCATTCTAGCTCTGTAGGTATTTCCTTATAGATTGTTATGTGTGGATCGGGTGGCACGCCACCACGGTTATGATGTTTGGGTCGGGTTGCACGCTGCAACGGTATCATGTGTGGATCGGGCTGCACACCGAAACAATGAGATATTGAGTACGGTCCCTTATACTTATTTTGTCTGCCTTGTTTCTCATCACTAAGATAGGTTAATAGCATCTGTTTGGCCGTTTTATTTGTTACGCGGGCTGGGTAGTTCTTTGCTAGAGTGTGTTCTTCCTTATGGGTCACATTCGAGGTTGTAGCATGTTGGCGCATTGATGGCGTCATATGAGATTTTTGGCGGTGTTTGAGATGGCTTATTGCCCAAGCAGCTTGTACTGAGTGAGACAAGATTATTGGACCTGAAATCAGTGCGATCAGATTTATGTAAGGTATATTAAAGAGAAAATGTCACTATTTAGTTTAGAATGAGGTAATATTTTTGTCGAGCAGAGAAACTCCATGAGTTTTTTATCTGATGGGTGGTTATGAGTTCCTGCACGTCTTTATCCTCGTTGCAGTATGGTAAGGGTTAAGACCGGGCTTATATATTTTATGGGATGTACTATGGGCATCTAGTTGTGAATCTGCACTTATTGTAGTCGGAGGATGTTATCATGAACATACAAATTGTGCGGTGCATTGTGTGATCTCAGCATGGGTGGAGGATCCTATTTGGTATAGTGGGTTAAGATTGTGACGGTTTTCACATGTTGGAATCAGGTCTGGTATAGAATTCCGGATGTTGGAATTTGGTTCTAAGGCTTGTTAGTTAAGGTTATTGGGAGGATCTTCAGTCTGGCTTGAGCTAATGTGCTCACGTGGGCTGTGGTGGCACGGGTAGGTGCATGAGGTGTCAAACAGTAATTTTGGACAACTCCGGAACGGTTCTTGGCATGTTCAAGGACGAACATATGTTTAAGTGGGGAGAATGTAACGACCCAACCGATCATTTTGATCTCTAGCGCATTGTCTGGCGGTTTGAAGCCTTGAGTAG
Organism: Nicotiana attenuata; assembly: GCF_001879085.1. Taxonomy (NCBI): domain Eukaryota; kingdom Viridiplantae; phylum Streptophyta; class Magnoliopsida; order Solanales; family Solanaceae; genus Nicotiana; species Nicotiana attenuata. The sequence continues at coordinate 336,833 of NW_017671078.1, read as the reverse complement.
CTTCACTTCATGTTCTATGACTTGTACGCGTGGTCAAAATTGAATTTCAGGAAGTTCGGAGTTGATTCGGATGGAAAATTCTCAAGAAAGCTTTATGTTGGAAGAGTTGACCAAGGTTTGACTTTTGAGTAAACAACCTCGGAATTAGGATTTGAAGGTTCCAATAGGTTCGTATGATGATTGAGTACATGGGCGTATGTTCGAGTTGAGTATCAGGTGGTCCGGGAGCATTTTGGCGCTTATTGTGGAAAGTTGGTAATTCGAAGGTTTTAGAATTTCCTAAGTTTGGTTTGAGTGGACTTTGGTGTTATGGATGTCCGTTTGGGTTTCTGAGCCTTGGAATAGGTTCATATCGTGATTTATGACTTGTACATAAAGTTTGGCGTCATTCCGGAATGTTTAAGTGTAATTCGGACGCGTTCGTCAAAATTTGAATGTTTGAAAGTTAAAAGGAGGATTTTGATCGTCGATTCATGGTTTTGATGTTGTTTGGTGTAATTTGAGGCCTCGATTAGGTTCGTGTTATGTTTTGGGACTGGTTTGTGTAATTGGACTGGGTCTCGGGGGCCTCAGGTGTGTTTCATATGTGTTTGGGTTGTATCGCAAACTTATTTGATGTTTCAACGTCGTTTCTTTGGACATAAAGGGTACCATATTGAGAAAACGACATTTTATTTATGATTATATTGAACCATTAGATCTGTACGGAGCCATAGAAAGAAGAATCATTGAATTCCGATGTTGTATGAGAGAGTTATGCCCATTTCTGTGTCGGATAAAATTGCTGGTTTCTGGTGCGAAGCTTTGTTCTTCGCGAATGTCAAAGAGTTTCCGCGAACGCGAAGAATGATTTCTGGGTTGAACGTTCAACGGAAAATATTGCGCTTCGCAACCACGAAGGCGATGAAGAAAAATCATCTGGACAGTGTTTTAAACTGGGAATTTTAGTATTTTGGGCATATCTTGAGTTCTAGAACTCCGTTTGAGGTGATTTTCACGGCGTTGTTCTCGTCTCAACAATGGAGAAAATATCTGACCTTTATTTTCATATTTTTCCATGATTATTTTTGTTAGTTATTATTTTTATCCGTGTTTGGATTTTAAAATTGGGATTTTGAGCCCCAAAGTTGAGAAATGGTAAATCCTTGATTTGAGGGTCAATTCATGGACGAAATTAAAATATTTTAGGAATATAAACTATATAAGTTATGGGTAATAATTATTTTTGATAATTTCTGAAATCCGAACGCGTGAGCCCGGGGGTTGACTTTGTTGACTTTTCTTGAGTATATGGGAATTTATTTCTAATTGTTAAATTACGAGTATTGGAGTATATTTTGATTGGTTTGACATTGTTTGATTAGTTTCGGTTCGTTTGGAATCAGTTTGAGTTGTTAGAAATGTGTTGAAGCCGGTTATCGAATTTCGGACTGAGGTAAGCCTCCTGTCTAACCTTGTGAGGGAGAAATTACCCCGTAGGTGTTATACTTGTTATGTGCTACTTGTTGTGGGAGCTAAGCACGTATGAGGTGACGAGTGTCCGTGTGTATGCTAGAATTCCTGATTATGTCCGAGTAGATTTAGACTCACGACATGCTTTAATTGTATTATTTGCGTTATTCTTGCATGTTAAATTGCTTTAATTTGCATTATGACCTAAGACTAGACTTGCGTAAAGTAATGGACTCGCTATTTTAGATACCTGACAAGCTACTTGTTCAGCCGTAGAAATTGTACTTCACTTACGAATTTCTCCCGCGCTATCGTTTTCATCGAAAAGTTTTCCTTAAAAATTCATAACTCAAACGTTTATTCTTGAGTGGGGTCAAGGACCCGTTAAAGCTTCTTATTCTAATGGGATTGGGTTGTTCACCTCGGCAGGATTATATACCACACTCTTATGGGAGCGGGTCGTTCGCCTCGGCAGTATAATAGATGCATCTATGGTTCGTGTCGTTCGACCATTGGCAGTGCACACATTATGATGGGATCCGGCCGTTCGCCGCGGCATTTCTATAAAACACTATTGTGGATTGGGTCGTTCGCCTCGGCAGTGCCGTGCGTTATATTTGACACGAAACGAGTATATCCGTGTGTTTTCCTGATTTGAGTTGCGACGACCTATCTGGTAAGGTCCATTTTATATATACTCCGATTGAGGAGGTAACTGCTAGTTGTGAGCTTGAATTTACCGTTCAGAGGACAATTGTACCCCGTATTTATATTGGTTTATACTGTTTATTTACTCTTCCTCATACTTGTTTACTTCTTACTGTACATGATTTATTGGACCATTAGCAAGTGTCGATGTCGACCCATCGTCACTACTTCTCTGGGATTAGGCTAGATACTTACTGGATACGCGTTGATTTACGTACTCATACTACACTTTTGCACTTATTGTGCAGGTTTACATTTCTGGTGGTCTTTTGGGCGCAGAGGCGCAGCTATTGTAGGGACTTTACGTGAGTTGCATTCTATATTACGATCTGTAGTATACATAGTCTCCATCAGTGTTATTTATATTCTTTTGTCTAACTTATATTCCAGACAGATATTCTATTTTATTATATTTCCTAGTAGAAGCTCATGCACTTGTGATACCGAATTTTTGGGGGTTTCTACTGGATGTTTAGTATGGTAGTTTACGTAATTATTATCATTTCATCTTGTAAATTCTATTTCATACTATTTAATTAGTGGAAATTAGGATTTTAAAATTAATAAAAATGAGTAATTAAGTTGATCAATCACCACTGGCTTGCTTGACGACGGCATTAGGCGCTATCACGACATATAGTGAATTTTGGATCGTGATAATTTATTGCTTTTCAAAAGGGTAGATTTGTAATTAGGGGAGAGATTAGTTTTTAAATAGAAGGGATCAAAAAGGTTATTTGTACAATTTCAGTTGCTGGGCAACGGTCGGTTGTATTTTTGACAGTTGCCAACGGTAGCCCTCTATTTAAAACAAATTATAAACTAACTGTTAAACCGATTCGAATAAGCAGTTTAGTCTTGACAAGATTTTACTGCCAAAATTTTACGGTATAGCCAGTTTTCGAACTGATCAATCAAAAATAGCCACCGTTTTGCTGCAACAGAGACCGGTCCAGCATAATATACTGGAGTTCGGTGCACCTGTTTATGAACTCCAGCATATTATGCTGGACCGGTATACTTTGCTGGCTCCGGTATAATATACTAGAGACTGGAGCACCGGTGCTCCAAACTCCAGTATATAATACTAGACAATTATACTTGCTGGAACTCCAGTATATTATGCTGGAGTTCTAGTGTACTTATGCTGGAACTCCATCATATTATGCTGGAGTTCCAGCATACTTATCCTGGAATTCCAGTATAATATGCTGGAGCTCAAGCATACTTATGCTGGAACTCCAGCATAATATACTGGAGTATTTTCCGGGTTTTGAACAGTGTTTTCGCTCAGATTTATCTTTACACAAAAAGTGGCTAAATTTCGATTACTTTTGAAATTGGGCTATTTTTGAACGACCAGTTGTAAATCTGGCTATTTTAGACTACAAAACTTCACAGCTGAACCGAAATTGGTATATCCGGTATAGCCAGCCCATAGTTCCGGGTCAGGCTGATTCGGGCGGAATTTATGCGGTCTGGTCCGTTTCTGGGCCAGTCTGGCCCGTTTAACATCCTTAGTCTCTCATACTATTAAATTTTTTTTCATTTGTTATTTAAATAATACTAATAGATAAAATTAATTTTTACACGTTTTCGTGGTAATTTAATGCTGAAAAGCACTTTAAAAAAAGACTGGCCAATTGCATACTTTTATAATACTAACATGGTGCTTCTCAAATGATTCGACAAACATAAGCTACAACAATCTAAAATTCTTTTCAGAAACTTAATTTAGCAAATGTCTAATTTTTCAATTAAGCAGCTTGTGAAAGTTTAACCAAATAAGCGCTTAATATTATTAAGATTTCAATCATAAGAATCTTGGCAAAAATAAAATATCGCAATGATCTCCCAAAGTTGTCTTATATTAATTCATTTTGTGTAGTAAGTTGTCACGACCCCAATTTCCCTCCGTAAGATATCGTGATGGCACCTAGTCTTTAGGACTAGGTAAGCCTAACACTTACTGAATTAATGACAAACTCAACTAAAAACTATTAAACCTGAACAAAAATTTTCTATACAAGCTTGCAATCCCAAATCCGGTAGTACAAGTCAAAGCTCTACAGAGTTTACTAGAAAGTACTCTAAGTACAACTATTTTGGAATAGAAATAAACAGTACAAGTACAATATCAGAAGGTGACTCCGAGGCCTGTGAACGCGACGACAGGTTTACCTTGAGTCTCCACAGCAAGGTCTGAACAACTAGCTAATGATCAACCAACTCCGTAGTACCTGGATCTGCAAAAAAAAGTGCAGAAAATGTAGCATGAGTACACCACAGCGGTACCCAGTAAGTATCAAGACTAACCTCGGTGAAGTAGTGACGAGCGACATTCAAGACACCTACTAGACTAAAATAACCTTTACAAGTATGAATGTGAAACTATCAGGAAACAATGTGAATGTAACACTAAGCATGGTAAGGATAACAAAAACAATACTCGCAATAGAACACTAGAAACAACGATTAGCAATAGGGGACAAACATGTAATAATACCATAGAGTAAGCTGAACACAATTTAAGTCCGGTGAAATCAAATAGAGGGAACAAGTAACAATTCAATAAGAGCAACCGATTCCACACAAGATTTGTTCAAAGATTTTCCTCGAGGTACTTCACCTCTTAGCCACACTTCAAGGGTCCCGAGTCGCGAACCCTAATCACTTGACATCTCGTGCACATATTATAATTCATAACCGCACTGATGACTCACGTGCCAATGGAGTAACAATATCAATATCCGCACAAACAACTCACGTGCCAACAATAGCAATGACTCATGACGACACGGACAACTCACGTGCCAATAGAACAACTCTCACACAGAAGGCTAGTAAACGGGACTACATGTAAATGGTCAATAACATCAGAATTCATCTTCTTAAATCGATATGGGTAATTAATTACGTGTATGCTTGTGCAAGTGTTCTATCCCAATTCAAGCCAACAAGTAAGAGTAGAGACAATGAATGGCACATAAAGAAACGATCACACAAAGTAGGCACACCACTATATAAATATCAACAATAACAATGCCCCAGTCCATCACAAGTCATCACAAATCATTCCCGATATAGCCCACCTTGTTTCGGCACGTGCGCAATAATAAAGTAAATGCCCGCCTTGTCTCACCGCACACACACAATAATATTCTCACCTTGTCTCGCCACATGCACAAACCCACATATATAGCTCGCCTTGTCACGCGTGCAAATATCAATAGTAACAACATCACGGACAACTCACATGCGAACACCCCGACAATCCTCCCAACAACAACACGTGTGCCAAACATAACAACACAGTAAAATGACTTTCACAACATATGCCCATATGCCACAATATTTCCTCAAAACAGTTTCAATACCACAACCACGCATATCCCTTGGCTCAACAACACTGAGTAAAACAGCAACAATAATAACATGAGAATACGACAAGTAAATCAACTCAGAAACATCAGAACACAAAGAATCAGAAGAACAATCTCATAAAGAAAGACACAACATGGAATAATGGTCTCAACAAGAATATCTCAACGAGGGGAAAATAATGTGTAGCAACGATTCCACAAAAGTACAATTCAATGATAAGAGAGAGAGAAAGCATGAATCAATGACCCCAAATAAGAATACATAAACAATGAAAGGGATAACAACACTTTAATTAAGCGGCGGAGCCTCAGGTAGAGTTTGATGATGAGGTTCCGGCCCAGACGGTTCCGGTGGGACCAGCTCAGGTCCTAGAGGGGTTCATCGCTAGCCCGGTACTCTAGGATGCTCTGGTCTGTCTAGTGGGCCTTATGGAGAGTGTCATTAAGGCAGGATTACTTCCTGTAGCACCAGCCGTCACTCAGGCTGGGGGAGGAGCACAGACTCCCGCTACCCGCACTCCGCAGCAGATGGCTCCCCAGTTTCAGACTCCAGCAGCTCAGCCGGTTGGAGCAGTTCAGCCGGGTGTAGTAGCTCAGACCGGTGATGGAGCAGCTATGTCTGCCGATGCTTTGTGGAGATTGGACAGGTTTACCAACCTGTTCACTACTACTTATGGTGGTACATCTTCAGAGGATCCGCAGGACTATTTAGACAACTGTCATGAGGTTCTTCGGAACATGGGGATAGTGGAGACCAATGGGGTCGACTTTGCTGCTTTCTGTCTGTCAGGTTCCGCCAAGAAATGGTGGAGATATTATTGTGTGGCCAGACCAGCTGGATCACCAGCTCTCACTTGGGATCAGTTCTCGCAGCTATTTCTCGAGAAGTTTCTTCCCGTCACTAAGAGAGAGGAGTACCGCAGGCGGTTCGAGCGTCTCCAGTAGGGTTCTATGATTGTCACCCAGTACGAGACGAGGTTTATTGATTTGGCTCGTCATGCTCTTCTGATACTCTCTACCGAGAGAGAGAGGGTGAGGAGTTTTAATAAGGGACTCGCTCAGCGTATTAGACTACAGATGGCTAAGGAGACAGGTAGCAAGATTTCTTTCTAGGATACGGCCAATGTGGCCAGGCGGGTTGAGATGGTTTTAGGTCAGGGGAGCGGTCGGGGGTCTGATAAGAGGCCTCGTCATTCTGGCAGATTCGGTGGTGCCTCATCTGGGGGCAGGGATTCTTTTGGTAGAGGCCATCCTCCTAGGCCATTTTAGTCAGCACTTCAGGCTTCTCACGGTGCTCCAGGTGGCTGTGGTTCTCATATGAGTATTCTGATCAGTTGCCCTACAGTGCACCACCAGCTCCTATCAGTGCACCTCCGCTCCAGAGTTTACAGGGTGGTTATCTAGGTCGTCAGAGCCAGTTCCATGGTCAGCAGTCTCAGCAGCCGAAGTCTTACTATACTTGCGGCGATACGAGGCACATTGCTAGGTTTTGCCCTCGAGCCTCGAGCAGTTCTCAGCACCAGGGTTCTCGTGCTATGGTTCCAGCACCGGGTGTTCCACCACCCGCTCAGCCAGCTAAAGTTAGGGGTAGAGGTGTTAGAGGTGGAGGTCAGGCCGCTAGAGGTAGAGGCCAGGCAGCTAGAGGTGGAGGCCAACTAGCAGGAGGCCGTCTTAGGGATGCAGTTTAGAGTGTGGGGCCCAGCCCTGATGTTATGCTATTCCAGCCAGACCTGAGGCTGAGGCCTCCGATGCAGTTATCACAGTTATGGTTTCAGTGTGCAGTAGAGATGCCTCAGTTCTATTTGATCCAGGGTCCACATATTCTTATGTATCATCTTATTTTTTCCCTTATCTGGTTGTGCCTCGTGATTCTTTGAGTGCTCCTGTATATGTGTCTATACCGGTGGGTGATTCTATTGTGGTAGATCGTGTTTATTGTGCTTGCATGGTCGTTATTGGGGGTCTTGAGACCCATGTAGATCTCCTACTTCTCGATATGGTGGACTTCGATGTCATTCTAGGGATGGATTGGTTATCCCCTAATCATGCTATATTGGATTGTCATGCCAAGACCCTGACCTTAGCATTACCGGGTTGCCTCATTTGGAGTGTATAGGGACTCCTGGTCATTCTAGCAGCAGGGTTATTTCATATATGAAGGCTCGGCGTATGATTGATAAGGGATGTTTAGCCTATTTGGCGTATGTTCGTGATTCTAGTGCTGAGGTTCCTTCTATGGATTCTGTGCCCGTTGTTCGTGAGTTTCCATAGGTATTTTTTTTCAGACCTGCCGGGGATGCCACCCGACAGGGACATTCACTTTTGCATTGATTTGGCTCCGGGCACTTAGCCCATTTCTATTCCACCATATCGCATGGCCCCGCCAAAGTTGAAAGAATTAAAAGAACAGTTGCAGGACTTGCTGGATAAAGGCTTTATTAGACCGAGTGTCTCGCCTTGGGGTGCGCCGGTGTTGTTTGTTAAGAAGAAGGATGGGTCTATGAGGATGTGTATAGATTATCGGCAGTTGAACAAAGTCACCATCAAGAACAAGTATCCATTGCCGAGGATTGATGATTTTTTTTATCAGCTTCAGGGTGCCAAGATATTTTCGAAGATTAATTTGAGATCTGGCTAACATCAGTTGAGGATTAGGGCATCCGATGTCCCTAAGATAGCTTTTCGCACTCGGTACGGGCATTATGAGTTTTTAGTGATGTCGTTTGGGTTGACAAATGCCCCAGCAGCACTAATGGATTTGATGAACCGAGTGTTCAGGCCTTATTTGGTTTCCTTCGTGATTGTCTTCATTGACAATATTTTGATCTATTCCCGCAGCAGGGAGGAGCACGAGCAACATCTTCGAGTCGTTCTTCAGACTCTGGGAGACAGTCAGTTGTATGCCAAGTTTTCAAAGTACGAGTTTTGGTTGAGTTCAGTTGCATTCTTGGGCCACATTGTATCAGCATAGGGTATTCAGGTGGATCCGAAGAAGATAGAGGCAGTCAACAACTGGCCTCGACCCACATCAGCTACAGAGATCCAGAGTTTCTTGGGTTTGGCGGGTTATTGCTGCCGGTTTATGGAGGGGTTTTCATCCATAGCAGCCCCGATGACCAAGTTGACCCAGAAGGGATCTAGTTCAGGTGGTCGGACGAGTGTGAGGTGATCTTTCAGAAGCTCAAGACAGCTTTGACTCCGGCACCGGTGTTGGTTTTGCCCATGGGTTCAGGGCCTTATACAGTGTATTGTGACGCATCTCGTATTGGACTTGGTGTGGTGTTGATGCAGAATGGCAAGGTTATTGCATATGTTTCGCGGCAGTTGAAGATTCACGAGAAGAATTATCCAGTTCATGATTTGGAGATAACAGCCATTGTTCACGCGCTGAAGATTTGGAGACATTATTTATATATGGCGTGTCATGTGAGGTGTTCATGGATCACAAGAGTTTGAAATACTTGTTCAAGCAGAAGGAGCTAAATTTGAGGCAAAGGAGGTGGTTGGAGCTGTTGAAAGACTAATATCACCATCTTGTATCATTCGGGGAAGGCCAATGTAGTGGCCGGTGCTTTGAGTAGGAAGTTAGCTAGTATGGGAAGCCTTGCGTATATTCCGGTCGGTGAGAGGCCGCTTGCTTTGGATGTTCAGGCTTTAGCCAATCAGTTCGTGAGGTTGGATATTTCTGAGCCCAGCTGTGTTCTAGCTTGCACAGTCGCTCACTCTTCATTATTTGAGCGTATCCAGATCGGTAGTATGATGATCCTCACTTGCTTGTCCTTAAGGACACAGTGCGGCACGGAGGTGCCAAGCAGGTTACAGTTGGAGATGATGGAGTTTTGAGGATGCACGGTCGTATTTGTGTGCTTAATGTGGATGGACTTCGTGAGTTGATTTTAGAGGAGGCCCATAGTTCTCGGTATTCTATTCATCTAGGCACCGCTAAGATGTATCAGGACTTGCGATAGCATTATTGGTGGAGGAGAATGAAGAAGGATATTTGTTGCGTATGTGGCTAGGTGTTTGAATTGTCAACGGGTAAAGTACGAGCATCAAAGACCTGGTGGTTTGTTTCAGAAGATTGAGATTCCTGAGTGGAAGTGAGAGTATATCACCATGGACTTCGTTGTTGGACTCCCGCGGACTCAGAGGAAGTTCGACACATTGTAGGTTATTGTGGATAGGCTGACTAAGTCAACGCATTTCATTCCTGTGGAAGTTTCCTATTCTTCTGAGCGGTTGGCAGAGATTTATATTCGGGAGATTGTTCGTCTTTATGGTGTGCCTGTGTCTATCATTTCTAACTGGGTTACACAGTTTACCTCGCATTTCTGGAGGGCAGTACAGCGTGGGTTGGGTACGCGGATCGAGTTGAGCACAGCATTTCATCCTCAGACGGACAGATAGTCCGAGCGTACTATCAACATTTTGGAGGATATGCTCCGAGCTAGTGTATTGACTTTGGAGATTCTTGGGATCAGTTCTTGCCATTAGCGGAGTTTGCCTACAACAAAAGCTACCAGTCGAGCGTCCAGATGGCTCCCTATGAGGCATTATATGGTAGGCGATGTCCGTCGCCGGTTGGGTGGTTTGAGCCGGGAGAGACTAGGTTGTTGGGTACGGATCTTGTACAGGATGCTTTGGATAAGGTTAAGATCATTCAGGATAGGCTTCGTACAGCTCAGTCCAGGAAGAAGAGTTATGCCGACCGCAAGGTTCATGATATGGCATTCATGGTTGGAGAGCGAGTGTTTCTTCGGGTGTCGCCCATGAAGGGCGTGATAAGATTTGGGAAGAAGGGCAAGCTAATCCCTAGATTCATTGGCCTTTTTGAGATTCTTCGGAGAGCGGGAGAGGTGGCTTACAAGCTTGCATTGCCACCAGGATTATCAGTTGTGCAACCAGTGTTTCATGTGTCCATGCTTCAGAAGTATCATGGCGATCCATCCCACGTGTTAGACTTCAGCACTGTCTAGTTGGACAAGGTTTTGACCTATGAGGAGGAGCCGGTGGCTATTCTGGGCCGGCAGGTTCGTCAGTTGAGATCAAAGAGTTATCCTTCTGTTTGTGTTCACTGGAGAGGTCAGCCTTCCGAGGCAGCTACCTGGGAGTCCGAGTCCGATATGTGGAGCCGATATCCCCATCTTTTCCCTGACTCGGGTACTTCTTTTCTATGTCCGTTCGACGAACAGTTGTTTTAGAGGTGGAGAATGTGATGACCCAAAAGGTCAGCACTTGTTTTAAAAGTCAAATTCTGTGTTCCAAGTCCTTGAAAACCTCCTCTTGTCTCACCTCGATTTGTATGCGCAGTTCGAGCATATATCCGGAACGCTTTTATGTGAAAATTTGAGGAAAATGCTAATTTTGCCCTTAAAATTAAATTTCAGTTGACTTAGGTCAACATTTTGGGTAAACGGACCCGGACTCGTGATTTGAGAGTCCCGGAGGGTCCTTAGAAAAATATGGGACTTGTGCATGTGCCCGAAATTGAATTCCGAGGTCCCTAGCCCGAGAAATGAATTTTTGAAAGAAATTGTTTAACTAAAAATATAAGTGTTTATGGAAATATAAAGATGTTTGAATTTGATGGTATCGGGCCTGTACTTTGGTTCCGGAGCCCGGTACAGGTCTGATATGGTATTTAAGTTGTGCCTGTTAAATTTGGTAAGAAACGGAATTCATAGGACGTGAATCGGACCCTCGGTTGAAAAATTTGAACTTTAAGAGTTATTGAGATTTTTCTTTGATTTTGATGCTAAATTTGTAGTTTTAGATGTTATTTTTGCGATTTTACCACAGGAACAAGTCCGTATGATATTTTTAGAGTTGTGTGCATGTTTGGTTTGGAGCCCCGAGGGCTCGGGTGAGTTTCGGATAGGCTTCGGGGTGTTTTTGACTTAGGAAAATCTGGTATGATTGCTGCTTCTGGTGTCTGTTGCACCATGCATCGCGATCGAGTAGTAACTCTCACGATCGCGGAAGGGAAACTGAGATGGGGATGGGTTTGTTCAACGCGAATGCATAGATAGGGTCGCGAACGCGGAGCACTGGGGGGTTGCTCTACGCGAATGCGACCTATGTCTCGCGAACGCGTATAGTAGAATGGGAGTGGGCTGGGAATCAACCCTTTCTTCTACGCGAACGCGTACAGTGATCCATGAACGCGAAGGCCAGGAGGGGCTTACCCTCCGCGAACGCTTAGAGGAACTCGCGATCGCATAAGTCCTTAGGAGGCTTCTCTTCGCGATCGTGACAGTGTTCACGTGATCGATATGAACACTGTCGCCCAACACTTAAAACAGTAGCAGAATCGTGAATTAGCCCACATTTTCATATTTTCAAAACTAGAGAGGATTGAGGCAATTTTTAAGAGGCAAGTTCTTCCCCCAAAGTATTAGTATGTGATTCTAAACCTTCTTTCAATTTCCCTTTGCATTTCATCAATTTTCATCCAAAAATCTAGGGTTTTTATGATAGAAAGTGGGAATTTGGGTAGAGTTAGGACTTTTTGAATAATTAGAATTTAGACCTCGTTTTGGGGTCGGATTTCGAAACTAATTGTGTATTCGGGCTCGTGGGTGAATGGGTGATCGGGTTTCAGTCCGAACCTCGAGTTTTGACCAAGCGGGCCCGGGGTCGATTTTTGACTTTTTTGGGAAAATGATAGAAAACCTATAATTAAGCATTGCAGTTGAATTCTTTAGCATTTATTGATGTTTTTAAATTTATTTGGGTTAGATACAAGTGAATTGGAAGTGGAATCAAAAGGGAAAGCGGTACTTGAGGCTTGAGTTTGGCCATGGAATTCGAGGTAAGCGTTTGGTCTAACCTTAGCTTGAGGGAATAGGTGTTATGCCTTATTTGCTATCTAGGTATCTTTGCATTCGCTCTTCCCTGACTTCGAACATCCCATTGACTTGGTTTACCACAAGGAGGGAGTCGTACCTGGCTTCGATCACCTCTGCCCCTAGGCTTTTAGCCAGTTCGAGACCTGCAATCATGGCCTTATAATCGGCCTCATTGTTAGTTAATTTTACAGTCCTAATAGATTACCTAACTACATTACCTGTCGGTGGCTTCAACACAATACCAATCCCGTACCCCTTTGCGTTCAAGGCATCATCCATAAAGAGGGTCCATATTCTCAACAAAGTCCCCAAGTTCAACAACAACTCCCTTTCAACCTCGGGTATCAGGGCCAGTGTAAAATCAGCCACAAAGTCGGCCAAAATTTGAGATTTGGTGGCATTTCGGGGTCGATATTCGATATCGTACCTGCTAATTTCCACGGCCCATTTGGCCAATTATCCCAAGAGCTTGGGTTTATGCATTCTGTTTCTTAATGGGTAAGTAGTCATAACACATATGGGATGGCATTGAAAATACAAGTTTTAGCTTCCTAGAGGCGCTTAGCAAAGCGAACGCCAATTTTTCTTAGTGAGGATACCTAGTTTCGGCCTCGCCTAGAGTTCTGGTAACATAATAGATAGAAATTGCGTACCTTCTTCTTTAAAGACCAGGACTCCACTTACCACCACCTCGGATACTGCTAAGTACAAGTACAGCTATTTGTCTTCCTTCGGAGTGTGAAGCTAAGGCGGCCTCAAGAGGTACCGCTTGAGTTCCTGCAAGGCTTCTTGGCACTCCGGAGTCCATAAGAAGTTATTCTTCTTCTTCAATAGTGACAAGAACCGAGGGCTCTAGTTGGAGGAACTCGAGATGAATCAGCCTAACACGGCTATACGTAAGGTTAACCTTTGTACGGCCTTGACATTGTCCACTACGGTAATGTCTTCTATGGCCTTGATTTTGTCGGGATTGATCTCGATCCCCCGGTTGGACACCAGGAACCCGAGAAATTTTTCGGGTCCGACTCCGAATGCATACTCTTCCGTGTTCAGCTTCATATTGTACTTTTTCAATATGTTGAAAATTTCCTGCAAATGCTTCAAATGGTCCTCTGCTCGCAGGGACTTAATCGTCAATATAAACCTCCATTGATTTTCCTATCTGTTTTTCGAATATCCGATTTACTAGGCGTTGGTAATGGCACTGGCATCTTTTAGTCTGAATGGAATCATGTTATAATAGTAGGTACCGTACTTAGTGATGAAGGACGTTTTCTCCTAATCACCCGGGTCCATCTGAATTTGGTTGTACCCTGAATAGGCATCGGGAATACAGAGGATCTCGTGGCCGGTCGTCGGATCGATCATGCAATCGATATTGGGCAAAGGAAAAGAGTCCTTGAGACATGCCTTAATAAATCTTTATAGGCTACACATATTCTTAATTTATTCCACTTTTTAGGGACTACCACTATGTTTTCTAGCCAATCCGGGTACTTAACCACCCGAATGGACCCAATTTTAAGGAGTTTAGATACCTCGTCTTTGATGAATGCATGCTTGACTTTGAATTGAGGTCTCCTTTTCTGTTTGACTGGAGAGAACTTCGGTCCAGGCTCAGCTTGTAAGTGGTTATTTTTGGGGGGTCCCAGTCATATCAAGGTGGGACCAAGCGAAACAGTCTATGTCAGCTGTAAGGAATTTAATGAGTTTTTTCCTGAGCTCGGGACTTAACCACGTGCCCAAGTATACCTTATGATCAGGCAAATGCTCAATCAATATGACTTGCTCTAATTCTTCGACCGTTGATTTGGTGGCGTCGGAATCATGGGGACTATGAAAGACGTGGGAACCCCGTAGTCATCGTTTTCACCTGTCCTCTGCTTCTTCGGCTGGGTCGGGGCTGGTGTTAGTAATTGCTGTGTGGCTTCTTCCTTGGCGATCGAACCCAGACCTTTTGGTGTTGAAAGTATGGATATCGAGATCACCTCTTCGGCCGCGAACATTTCCTTTTCGGTTGGTTGTTCTCTGTAGATTGTTTTAATCCCTCCTAGCATTGGGAATTTCAACACCTGATGCAGAGTCGAGGGCACTTCCCTCATGTTGTGGATCCACGACCTCCCTAACAGAGCATTGTACCTCATATCTCCTTCGATCACATAGAACTCTATTTCCTGAATGGTTCCGATGGCGTTCACCGGTAATGTTATCTCCCTTTTAGTGGTCTCACATGCCATGTTGAATTTGTTTAAAACTCATACTGCGGGCACAATTTTATCATATAGAACGAGCTGTTCCACGACCCTCGATCTGATGATATTGGCCAGCTACCTAGATCAACTAACGCACTCTTAACTCGATTTTTAGTTATGAGTACAGATATTACCAGTGCATCATTGTGGGACTGTACGATGCCTTCAGCATCCTCATTGTTGAAAGAAAAGGTTCCCCTGGCACGTAATATCTAGTTCGTTTTTCCCTTGTGATGGATACTTCGGTGCATTTTAACATTGGCTAGGGAACGTCGACCCCACCGATGGTCATGTTAATGACGTGCTAAGGTTCCTCCTGCTCGACCTGTTTACTAGAATCTCTGTTTCTGACATGATTCTTGGCTCGATCGCACAGGAACTCTCGGAGGTGTCCGTTGTTGAACAGCCGAGCTACTTCCTCTCTTAATTGTCGGCACTACTCTATTCTGTGGCCGTGAGCGCCATGATATTTGCACATTAGGTTAGGATCCCTTTGGGCTGGATCAGACTCTAGAGGTCGAGGCCACTTGGTGTCTTTGATTCGCCTGATGGTAGATACGATGGCAGCAACATCGGTGTTAAAGTTGTACTCCGATAACCTTGGCGCTTCCTTAAGCCCGGCGGGCCTGTCGAAACTGTTTTTTCTCATGAGTCCCCAGTTGTTTTGACCTTGATCGCTTCATCTTTAACTTCTCACAGGGTTTCGCCTAAACCCATTACCTCGTCGGTCTCCATAGTATGGCTGATACCGATCCCTGTTTGATCTTTGTTCACGATCAATGTCTCTCTTGACTCTGTCGACAGCTCTGACGGGATAAACGGTCCTGGAAAGGGCCCCAAGTTGATCATCTTCGACCCTAATTTTTGATTGATACCGGTTATGTACGTCAGCCCAAGTAATAGCCAGATATTCTACCAGATTCTGTTTCAATTGCTATGAAGCCAACGAGCTTCAAACATTGAGTCCTTGGGTGAAGGCCTGAACGACCCAATCGTCCGCGACCGTAGGCAGGTCCATCCGTTCCATTTGAAGCCGGGAAACGAATTCTCTGAGCATCTCATTATCTCTTTGTTTCACTTTGAAAAGGTCTAACTTCCTGGTCTCGACCTTGATGGCCCCGGCGTGTGCTTTTATGAAGGAATCTACAAGCATAGCAAACGAGTCAATAAAATTAGGAGGCAGGTTGTGATACATATCATAGCTCCCTTTGACAGAGTCTCCCCGAACTTTTTCAGCGGGACAGACTCGATCTCATCATCCTCCAAGTCGTTTCCTTTGATAGCGCACGTGTAGAAGGTCACATGCTCATTTGGGTCGATTGTTCCATTGTACTTAAGACTCTCGGGCATGCGGAACTTCTTAGGGATCGGCTTCGAGGCCGCGCTCGGAGGAAAATGTTTTTGGACAAACTTCTTGGAATCCAGGACTTTTAATATCGGTGGTGTCCCTGGGATTCAGTCTGCCCTGGAATTGTAGGTTTTCACCTTTTTGTCATCGGATTCGATTTTCTCTTTTCCCGATTCAACCAGTTTTGTTAGATCCTCGAGCATCTTTATGATCTCGGGGTAGGTCCCTAATTCATTTTCACTCGGCCTCTCCGTCACCGGTTCATTTCTGCGAGTGACTTCCCGGGATGGTTCGGGCTCAATTCTACTGGGGGCGCAACTTTGGTTCTGCAACTGAGATATCACTGCATGTTGAGCCTGTAGCATTTCGAAGATCATCCGCAAGTTAATCCCATCATCTTCGCTGTCGTGCATATTTATGAGAATCGATCGGACTCCCCGCGGACGTTGTTCACATCAGTAGGCGAATTCGCATTGATGGCCACATGTAAGTTAGCATCGATCGGTTCTGCGGCCAGAATTTCGTTGAGATCGACAGGAGGCACCTCGTTTCTGAGCGCAATATTTTTGTTCTTGCCATGGTGACCGGATTTAGCATCCACGTTTAGAGGGGCAGATTGGGAATTCAACATTTTAGACTTTGACATTAAATTAAAGACACCTCAAAGAACAAGTGTAAAATAGGGTGTGTTATGAAAGTTTGTATCAAAATTGCCACTATTATCCTTAGCCCCATGGTGGGCACCAAACTGTTTACCCTCATAATCGGATAACAATTAAATTTATAAGTGGTTTTAAAGATACACAGATTAATTTGAGCAAAACGATAAATTGAATTAGACAGAAAAAATAATGATATAGTAAATCCAAATCACGTAGGGAGGATGATTCCAGAATCAATGAATTAGCTACCCTCAATTCGGACTCACGGTGGCCAGGACTGATGAATAAGAAAAAGAAATTTCAATAACAATGAAAATAGCAGTATATTGCATAGGAATGCATGTTACAATGTTGCTAATGAATTATCAGACCCCCTCTTTATATAGTAGGGGAGTCCTACTCTAGGTACACCTCTATAAAAGGTAAAAAATCTCCTGTTTAACTGATTACTGGGTCTTCATCGATACGTGCTGAGATCCACGCCGTGATATCCTGCCGGTCACGGATATTACGGCCTTCTGTTGGTCGTGCTCGATTGCCCCACAATGTTCTTCGAAATCTTTCAGGTTTGGGACCGATCCCGGGCCGTAACTCCGATATTCTCTAGAGTGGATGTCATGCCCCCGGACTCTGACTCGATGGAACCCTCGTCTCGATTCCGGTTCCTTATCATCATGTCTCGAGCTCGGTTTATCTTATCGGAGACCAGGGTATACCTTGAGCCCGATTTTACCCATATACACTTATAAGATTAACAATCTTTTGGTCCAAAATCCCGTAGAGAGAGAGAGAGAGAGGCGTTTACTAGTTGGAAATCTTTCAAGATCTTTTCAATTTTTTGCAAAATCGTGTTTATCTTAAATTCTTTCCAAGAAGTTTTTGCAAAAAGTTTTTAATTAAAACAGTAAATGGTCTTATGGTTTTCACAAATAGTTCTTCCATTCACAAAATCTTGTAAAAATAGCATGGGGTATTCAATTTTCGGACTAAGTAATGAAAAATAGCCAATATTTGAAAAGTCATTGAGTCATTATTTTGCTGAAACACGAAAGTTTCCAGCATAATATGCTGGATTATGGAGCTCTTGAGTATAAACTTTTAGCATATTATGTTGGAACTTTAGCACACGAAAAGTTCCAGCACATTATGCTGGAATTCATATGTAAAAAATTCCAACTCCAGCACATTATGCTGGAATTCATATGTAAAAAATTCCAACTCCAGAACATTATGCTGGATTTTTTCCGGATCTTTAAGGGTGTTTTTTTTTCAGATTTTATCTTTACGCGAAAAAGTGGCTTAATTTCGATTACTTTTTGAAACTGTGACTATCTTTCAATTACCAGTTGTAAATCTGGCTATTTCTGATTCACCCCCCCCCCCCCCTCCTCCCCCCAAAAAAAAAAATCTCACAATAAGTATATCAAATTGTTTACTCTCTCAATCCCAATTTATGTGATACCTTTTCCTTTTTAGTCAGTCTCAAAAAGAATGACACATTTCAATATTTAATAACAATTCAACTTTAAATTTCTCTTTTTGCCCTTACCGCGAGGATTTCTACACGTAAATATATATGGTTTGTTTTAGACCGCAAGTTTCAAAAATCATTCCTTATTCCTTAAACTCTATGTCCGGTCAAACACAATCATATGAAACGGAGGGAGCACTATTTAAGGAATACTAACAGTAAAGTGAAAATTTTACATATCTTTTTCGTAATTTAAGGTCCTAAGCACTTTGGGAAAGACATGGCAAAAGCATACTTGTATAATACTAACAAAAGGTCTTTATTTAGCCAAACGCAAACTGCTACTATACTAAGTTAGCAATAGTGTTTGTGAAGATTGACAAAGTAATCTTACTCTCTCCCAATACGAAAACGAAAGAATGACGAGAAGTATGAGGCATGAATTTGAATACTCTCGAAATATAAATCCCCAGTGAAATCAAAATGCCTCTCGATTCAGGGAGGCCCAAAAAAGAATTTGAATGGCTAACTTTGACTAGAAGTTGCAATGTGAATATTGTCTCTAGTGCAGATGCGATGAGAATACATACTTGAAAAATTCCATTTCAGCTTTAATTTGTCACCCTTTTGAGCTGCATGCGCTATATATGTGGCATTCCTTTGAAATCTACAACACGCTCCACAAGCAGCATGAGACCTTTTAATTTTCTGATTGTTCCTATGAGACGTAAGACTTGGATCAGAAAGTAGCAAATCAACCTAGCTATTTTTTAAAATCAAATTAAAGATGAAAATGAGACGTACTGTATATATGTTGGGGCAGCTAGTAAAGAGCATATATATGCAACCTCCTCCGATCTGATCCGATCCGAAATTTTGATGTTGTGCAGTATTGGTAGATCAACATCAACTGTGGACTAAAAGGAGGTGCGCTGCCTACAGTTAGCTAAAATTACAAGGAAAATCAAATAATTAATGCATCTTTTCAAAACGTACTTGTACCCATTTAATTTCTACCTCCATTCTCTTGACAAATTAAACACTTTCTGACTATAAATATCAGAATATCATACTCCTACTTTCGTACTTGCAGTATTCCCTGATTCAGTAAATATCAATCCAATCTAAGTAGCTGTAACAACCCTTTCAATTTATAATAATTATTCACTTTTGATCCTAAATCCTAACAAAAGAAACTATAGGCAAAATATCATTCTCAAAATCCACCTGGAACAGCATAACATTGAAATCCATGTTTTTTGTACAGTAATATCATTTCTTATTTTTGTTATACTCGATTTTCAAACCCATGATAGTACACTAGTACTACATGACTATGCAACAGCACATCAGAATCAAATAAGCAAGTAAGTCGACTTAGGGCCAGAGTTTCCAACAACATATTCCGTAAACAAATACTATTAGTACTGAATAATATAAAACACTTCAATTTGCAACACTTTATACATACACATGCTTGGCAGTAAAAGTGAGCAAAGCGCAAATCAAAAAGACACTATACTTTGGGCAAGTAAGCTCATGATCATTATTTATAAGTGTGTGGGTGGGTGGATGCAGCTTTAAGTCGATGTGGAGCATAAAATTATGTATAAAAATCCATTAAAATAGCAATAGATAGGAGTAGATATGAACCCGTAATTGAAATATAATTGATTTAAGCTAAGAAGATTGAACTAATATATCTTAAATCCTTAATCCGCCTTCCTGTGAGGGTGTGTGAGAGAGTGAAATTTTTACCAGTGCAGTGCAAAACGATTGTAACTAATTTGGCCTTTCACTTGTCAAGTTCCTTCAGGCAGAAACAGGAAGAGTTTATTTAGGGTTCCTCTTTTTTTCTTTTTTCTTTTTTCCGGCCCCTATGGTCGGTAATCCTTTTTTAAAGTTTAATAATAGTAACTGCTAAATAATTCTAATAAGGATTCTTTCTAATGACTGTCACGATCCAAAATCTATTAAGGTCGTGATGGCGCCTAACACCGCCGTCAGGCAAGCCAACGGTGAATGATTTTAATATTTGAAATCATAATTTCCATTAATTAAAGAATATGAAATAGAATTTACAGGGTTAATGATAATATTTACACGAACTACATTAATGAACAATCCCGTAAGAAACCCCAAAACCCGGTGTCACAAGTACATGAGCATCTATTAATGAGTACAACGATATACAACATCCGTCTGAAATACAAGTTAGACAGGGAATATAAATAACTCTGATGGAGACTCTGTATGCTGCAGATTGTATCAAGGAAGTGCAACTCACCGTAAAGTCCCCGCAACAGCCGCGCCTTTGCACCCAGAGGACCACCAGAAACATATATGTATACCTGCACAATAAGTGCAACATGAGTACGTAAATCAACGCGTATCTAGTAAGTATCTAGCCTAACCCCAGAGAAGTAGTGACAAGGGGTCGACATCGACATTTACTAGTGGTCCAATCAGACAGATACAGTAAGAAGTAAACAGATATGAGGCATAGTAAATAAACGAGATAAACAAGTATAAATACGTGTTAAAATCCTTTTTACAACAAATAAACTCAAACTCTCAAACTCAAATTCTCGATTAGCATTTACCTCCTCTACCATATATATATATATATATATATATATATATAATGGACTTCACCAGATAGGTCGTCATAATTCAAATCAGGAAAACTCCTAGATACACTGGCTTTTTGACAAATAATACGCACGATTTCAAGGAATATTTTATAAAAATGCCGAGGCATACGGCCCGATCCCATCATAATCTGGTATATAACCATGAATACATCTATTATACTGCCGAGGCGAATGGCCCGCTCCCATGAGAGTGTAGTACATAATCCTGTCGAGGCGAACGGCACGATCCCATAAGAAGTGCGCACTGCCGAGGGTCGAATGGCACGAACCATAGATGTATCTATCCTGCCAAGGCAAACGGCCCGATCCCATTAGAATAATAAGCTTTGACGGGTCCTTGAGCCCACTCACAAAGGGACATGTGAGTTATAAGGAGCTTTCAGGAAACTTCTCGATGAGAATGCATAACGCGGAAGAAATTTGTAAGAGGAGTAAAATTATTCGCGGCTAATCATGAAGCCCGTCGAGTCTCTACAATAGCGATTCTATCACTCTACACAAGTGTAGTCTCAAGTCGTAATCTAACATAAAGGAATTTAATAGGGACTGCTCAAATAGTACAACTATAGCATGGTGTGAACCTAAGTCTACCCGAACAATAACATGGATTTATCTACGTACGGACTCTCGTCACCTCGTGCGTACGTAGCCCCGCAACTAGTAGCACATACCAAATACATCACCTAAGGGTAGTTTCTCCCTCACAGAGTTAGACAGGAGACTTACCTTGCTCTGAAGTTCCATAAACGGCTCCAAATCCTCTCTAACAACTAAAACTGATGCTCGTCGATCCAAAAACTAGTCAAACAAGGTGCAAACCAATCAAACAATACTCTAATACCCATTATCAATCAACTTATACAATTCTCAACCCTGCTCGAAAAGTCAATAAAGTCAACCCTTGGGCCCACGTGCCCGAATTCCGAAAATTTATAAAGATAAACTTTACCCATAACACCACGAACTCAAATATATAATGTATTCCTAATTCCTTGTCCAATTTCATGGTAAAAGTCCAAAAATACCTATTTCTAGGTTTCTTTCACAATCTCACAATTTCTACTATTTTCCATGGTTAAATCCTTGTAGAATCCATGTAGTTAGCTAATAATATGCGGTAATTACTTACCTTGCAATAGACGATGAAAATATCCTCTTGAAGCTCTCCAAAAATTGCACAAAACAAGAGTGAAATGAGTGAAATGAGCAAAATACCGATTTAAAAAAATCTGCCCAGGTTCGCATTTGTGGACAAAAACTTCGCATTTGCGAATGAACAGTAAACTGCAATGAATAGGTTCCGACTTGGATTATTTGTTTCTTGGCTCACAAGAAATCGTTCTATCGAGAAATCATTATTTCGCAATTGCGAATGAACAATACCTCACCAGAAACCAGCAAACCCAATCTTTTTCGAAATGATCCGAAACCACTCCGAAACTCATCCGGAACCTCCCGGACACAAACCATATATGAATTTCAATCATAAAACACACTACAGACCTGATCGAGCACTCAAAATACTGAAAAGATATCGTATTGACCCGATATTGACCATGGTCAAACTCCAATTTCTTAACATTACTAGTCTCTCAACCAATGATCCAAAATACATCCAAGCCCCTCGGGACCCCGTCAAATCATACCAAAAAGTTCCAAAACATGATACGAACTTAGTCAAGGTCTCAAATCACATCAAACAACGCCGAAACTACAAATCGCACCTCGAATCGAATTATGAGTTATGAAATTTCCAAATTCTATAATTTTTGCCGAAGCGTATCAAATCAATCCGGAATAACTTCAGATTATGCACACAAGTCATAAATGAATTACGGACCTATTCCCACTTCCGAAATCGGAATCCAACCCTGATATCAAAAAGTCCACTCCCAGTCAAACTTCCCAAAAACCTTCAATTTCCAACTTTCGCCAAATGACCCCGAAATGACCTGCGGACCTCCAAATCTACATCCGGACGTGATCCTAAGACCAGAACACCATACGAAGCTCTTCCGAGGCTTGGAATCCCAACCAGACGTTGATAACATCAAAATCCACTTCAACCCGAACTTATAAAATTCATCCAAAATGCCAACTTTCCACAATAAGCGCCGAAATGCTCCCGAGTAATCGAAAACCCGATCCGGACATATTTCCAAATCCAAAATAATCATACAAACCTATTGGAACCTTCAAATCCTGATTCCAAGGTCGTTTACTCAAAAGTCAAACCTTAGTCAATTTTCCAACTTTAAGCTTCCGAAATTAGAATTTTCCATCTGAATCAACTCTGAACTTCCCGGAATTCAATTCCGACCACACGTACAAGTCATAATACAAGAAAGTTAAGCTACTCAAGGGAACGATGCGCTAGAGCTCAAAACAACCGATCCGGTCGTTACAATGACAATCTTTTGGTCCAAAATCCCGTTAACGACAAATTTATAGGGAAAAAAAAGAAAAGCCTAATGTGGAAAAAAATAGAATAATGTACTCCTCGCAGAATCAACTACATAGACAAAAAACAGAAGGGAAAATACATAAACTGACCCCCTGATCCTGTCCCCAAAATTCGATTGAACACTTAAATTAAGTGGGTGTTTCTTTGCCCCCCTAAACGTATTTGGAGTGAATTATTTCCCCCCTTAAAACACTAACACCAGTCTCACAATATGGGGTATTTTACATGCATGCCACATCAGCGCCATGTTTTTTAACTGTGGGGATATCTCAGAGCCATGATA
This sequence comes from Nicotiana attenuata, assembly GCF_001879085.1. NCBI lineage: Eukaryota > Viridiplantae > Streptophyta > Magnoliopsida > Solanales > Solanaceae > Nicotiana > Nicotiana attenuata. The sequence continues at coordinate 313,308 of NW_017671078.1, read as the reverse complement.
ATCCATTAAACAGGGTTTTAGCACCGGAGTTTTTGTTATTTTCTCTCTGTCTTTTGAAGTCATATGGCTTCAGGTTGTCCTTCACAGGCTAGTCTTCTCCTTCAGAAATAACTCAAAGGCAAAAAAAAAATCATATGGTATTTGCTCGATCAAATTTGAGTTAAGATTTTCGTAGCTCCACTCTTCTTGTGAATTGTAAGACTCCAACACTCTTAAGATTTCAATAAAGAATCGCAAAAAAAGGAAACAAATAAATGAAAGCGCAATACATTGAATGGTGATTCAATCGACCTATATGTGTTTGGAAGCTTTTTCATAGATTTAAATTCCTACAACTGCTTCTTAAAATTCTTCCAATAAGTCTAATTGAAATCTGAGTATTTTTGTGGAGTCTATATCTGAAATTTGAGGCAATATGGTGAAGGATTTGGGTGGTTTCGAGTTAGTGTCGCGCCCCCTTTTTCTCGCGAAATCGGGTTTATGACATTTTGGTTGAGACAACTCGTTCCTTTTGGGAAAGGGGTTTGCATTTTGAAGAGTTGCCACCTAACGATCTAAGGTGCGTTAGGGCACCTAGAGGGTTCATTTATAACTACATTTGGTAACCAGAGACAGGGTAAGGGCTTGAAATTATCCTAAGGGGAAGGTGTTAGGCACCCCTCAGGATCCACCAGTGTGGTTCCCGGCCAAACAGCTTTTGTGGATTTGTAAAATTTAGCAAATAAACAAGTATGGCTCAAATAATAGGGGATTTAAGTTTAAGTACACAGATGTTCAAAAAACAGTTAATGAAAAGCTAGATTTTGAAAAGAATTATAATCTAAGCATATTTGTGAATGTAAAGGGGTATCCTAGGTTTGTTTATAATATGGATCACATCAATGCAATACCCGGTATGACACTCCTCAAAGGGGGGCTACACGTGGTATTAACGCACCGGTCATCATATCCATATCTACCCTTTCCCACCCCATAAGGTAATTAAAGCGATGGTTGGTCTCGACCCCTATTGCATGCTGTTACCCGTCCCTTCCTATCAATCCCGGAGGAATTTAGGACTCCTATCCTATAAAAAGGGGTTCTAGGCAGAACCTCAAGTTTAAAGGTTAAATACTAAGGCAACACATAATAAACAGATATGACTTCAATTAAAGGGGAGCATGGAAGACAAATAAAAGGCTCAGATATACCTCCACACATAGTACACATAAACAGCATGACTCATACACAATTAAGGTCTAAATTCAGATCCTAAGCATGGTATCTAGGTGATAACAGCAGAGTCAGATTTATTACATAACTCAAAGAGGACGTCCCAATCAGGCTTGCCTACTGAATTTAACATGCTGGCAGTTAAACACTAATCACAAAAACGGTTCTGGTTTTATTTTAAAGTTGATTACCTAAGGCTTGCCTAGGCGTAAAATAATATGTAGCAGTTATTCAAATTTGTTAATAATTCCAGGTTGTTATACCTAATAGCATGCAATTCTAAATGTTGCAAACATCCAGAGACTAATTACCAGTTTATTTAGAACAGGAGGACTGTTTATACATCTGTATTTAGACTAGTGTGATTGAATAAGTACGATCCTATAACATGATGTCTAATGCAGCATGATGCATAATGACTTAAACAAGATTTCAAAATGCACATCAAATTATGCACAACTTCAAAACAGGCAGGAGTGACAGTTTTGATGTTGTTTACCTAAAGCAGGATTTCTAAGTGCGGAGCATGGCTGCAATATGGTGAGTGCATGAATAACAAATTGTGTTAACATGTTTACCCTAATGCAGGATTTCTAAATGAAATTTTATAACATATTTACATGGGCAGAATCACATAATAGCAGCTTATTTTATTGTTATTATCTACCCTATAGACAGGATTTCTAAGTATGGATGAGATGCTGAAAACAGTACATATAAATCCTAAATAGCATGATATCTAATGCACGGCATGCTTGGCATGTTGTACCTAAACATGGCTGCCATTGCGCATAGAGAAAGTAAACCTAGAAACATGATTTCTACCCTGGATTATACTACAGCATACATATTACCCACCCCTTTTCACTATCCAACCCCAGAGTCGTTTACAAATAATTATTACAGGCCTTTGAATAGGAATTACATAACTGAAAATAAAGAAAAAATAAGAATTTAATTATAGGGAGCCTACAGAATAGGCCCAAGTCTCCAGGTCCTCAATAAGTATTGTTTCATAACCTTTCTCATAATCCGGGTGTGTCAGAGTTCCCTAAGGACCTCAAGGGCTCCCGGGCAGTGCTCACACCCAGATTTCATAGCCAAGATAGAGTAAGTGCAGTGTGGAAAGGTCGGCTTTTGTGTGTCAAAGTTTAGAGGGAGCTCAAAGGTCCCAAGGCAATGCTCACACAAAAGGGGCAGAACTTAGTTGTCTAAGAGTAGAGTGAGAGTGCTCGACATAGTTTTGAACAGTTTAAGTAAGTAAACAATTTTGAAAAAAGGGTAAGTAAGAAACAGTTTTGAAAAGAGAGACTTAATTGAAATAGTTTTATAACAAAGTTTAACTACTGAAAACAATTTGAAGGAGCATGCATACCAATCTCAGAACCAAAACAAAGTCAGCATCATACCAAAGACCAAGAATAGTCCAGCAAACACAAGAAAGGGAATGGGATTGGAGGGACAAATATGGAGCATGTGAGGGCAAACATGTAGCAGGCAGGAACATATATGAGCTTACAATCAGAAACTCCTACAGGTTCAGAGGATCAGGGGGGACAGTAGGGTATTAGATTAGATTAACATATCAACACCAAACAACTAAGACCATGATCAAACTAACGTACCAATCATGGGGATTCACATAAGAAACATGTACTAAGTATACAGAAACATGATGCTCATTGACAAGTAAAGCATAACTTAACATGTAGAGGGAATTCAGGATCCTAATTACATGTTGAACAGCAAAAATAGTAAATAAAAGCATATCAGAAATACAAGGAATTGTAACAGTAATAGAAACATGTTGGTTTGAGGACTGATATCTGAATTAGAACATACCAGTGAAGTGAAGAAAGCGAAAACACAAAGCAGAAATAGGAGAGGCACAGTAGCTAGACTTGGCTTGCAGCCGCCTAACTTAGAATAGTAATAAGTAACACAGAAGAGAGAATAAAGAGTTTTAGTTGTGAGAGAGAGAGAGAGAGAGAGAGTTGAACAGATTTCTGTTCGTATGTTATGCTAATGAATGAATAGAGTATATATAGTTTGAAAGCGGGCGGAAGAATAAGGTAAAAATAATAGTTCAGTAGTAATTATAGAAATAAACGTTAATTAGAATCAATTTAGTATACAGACTTCCTTTAATTAAGGAATCATACTCAAACGGTAAGAAGCAGTGGCAAAATAAGGAAAGGAATCAAGTAAAGCTGCTTATAACACAATAAGGAAGTAGTACAAGTGTAATATAGGTATAGAGCATGCAATTAAGGTCAAGTTCAGAATCCTATTTAAGGAAAATATATACAAATTAGTTTGACGGCGGAATCAGCCAGAGAAATAAGGCAAGAGATATTTCAAATTCTGGAAATCAGTTAGGAGATCCTCGAGTGAGGTTCTAATTACAGGGAATCAATATTTATCAAAGGAAAATATCACACATGAGCGACGTAACATGCTATAGGCAAGGATAAATAGGAAACTAGCCTTAATTAAAGGGACATCTCAAGAATCAGTAGAGAATATCATGCAAGATCGATGAAGAACCAATCACGGGGATTCGAAGACCCACAAATAGAGAACAATACCAATTTAGGAGAAATTAGCATAAGCCCATGAGAATAAACAGATTAAACTCATAATAGACGAAAATCAGCAAATCTAACAAGCACACATAGGGTAAAAACCATATAAATCAGGAATTCACATAGAGCATGACCTAAATTAACAGAATAGATGTAATACAGGTAGGAGAAGTGAAGTTTCAGCAACATTGGTGAACAAGAAATAGAATAGGATCACATGCTAGGCAGGAATAGTTGTAACCAGACACTCTAACAAGCAAACATAGGGTAAAACCACAGAATCACAGAACGTTCATAAGAAACATACAGATTAATTGAACATAGCACCCAAGACGAACTCAGAAACTTAAGAAAACATTAGGGTTTTCAACAGAATAACTCGGATAAAGGAGAAGGCTCAAACAAGCGTTTAAACACAGTGAGAGTCGTAGATTAATACAAAAAAAATCAGAAGAAAAGCATTTTTTTTAAAAAGGGTTAAAACCCTAGTTGAAGATGAAGAGTTACTGATGATAGGCTATAATTACATATTTTAGTCGATTATTACACTCAAATTTACTGCACTTTGATTGAGTTTGAGCTTTAATCGCTAGTGTCTTGCACTAACTGTGTGTTTTATGCCTTGTAGGAGTGATTTCGAGCTATATAGATGTTATGGAATGAATTCAAGTGATTTGGAGATTTGAAGTCTGGGTAAAAGCTCAAGGAAATAAGCCGGAATCGTGTTTGGGGGTCAACGGATGATAGTTAGAGCGAACGAAGAATCGAGTAGGCATATTGCGCACTGTCTAGTAAAATGGATATAACTTTTTGCTCAGAACTCCATTTGGTCTCCACAATATATGGTTGGAAATCTAACTCAAAGGGCTACAACTTTCATGTTTTACGTTTTTCCAAATTCTAAACGGAACGAGGCGAAACGCGCAAGATTTGAGCCAAAACGAACGAAACCGGGAAAAAAGGGCCAGTTGGGCGCCACAGGCAGCGCCTGGCGCCACCTGTGGCGCCAAAAACAGTATGCACAAATATTTGGGCGCTATGGAGGGCGCCCGGCGCCGGGCTGGGTGCCGGTGACGTGAAATGTGTCCTATTTCGCCCGGGACAAGGTTATTTCGGCCCTAGACCTACCAACATGTATAAAAGCAAGACTAAACCTATTTTTGAAAGGGGAGACGCCACTTTGGAGTAAAAACACACACGGGATCGTGAGGAAGCGGAGAATTCTCAGTTTTCTTCATCTTTTTCTAGTATTTTCAATTGATTCAACAATTATGCAATTGTTTGATTACATCATGAGTGGCTAAACACCCATTATTCTGGGGTTGTGATTTAGCCATGAATATTGTTGTTTGATATTAGCTTGACCTTGATTATAGTTCACCAACATATGGTTATTTCTTCAATTCTGTGTTTAATTGCCTAATTGTTTGGCCACCAGTTAGGTTCTATTTACTATCTATGCTATGCTTGGGAAAGCCGTGTTTAGATTAGAGAAGAATTGAAGAGAGCATGATCTTAACCCTTAGGGGGAGCGGATTTGTGGTTAGGATAGGAATATACCTAGTCACCGTGCTTAATTAATTATCGTGATCTTAGCGTTCTTAATAGATTGATTTCATAGGAATATAGGCGTTAATCTATTGAGAATAGGTGAGTAGTACTTCGGGAGAAGGCTATGAGAGCATTTATCAATTAATTAGCAACCATGAGTGAATTATATGAAAGGGAGAGTTAATTAGAACACAATACGATTGGTGAATCGATCACAACCCTGGAATACTTGTCTCTACTGAATACACGACAATCAATTCGTTACTTGATAATTTAGTTATTATTTAGAATTGTAGTATAATATAATCATCTTATTGGACTTTGCTTTTAGCTAGATTGAATAACAATTTTAGTGATTTAGTGAGTAGTTTACACAAGTCTCTGTGGGTTCGACACTCAACTTATCATTATATTACTTGTCGACCACGTATACTTGCGTGTGCGTTTGGGAGCAACAAGTTTTTGGCGCCGTTGCCGGGGACTTGAATATTAGCTACTTGCTAGTTTTTGCTTTAATTGCTTATTTCGTCTAGTCTAACGTTACTTGATTGTTGCTCAGATCTCAGGAACTTTGATTGAATGCGTAGGGTCAGAAGCCAGGACCGACTTCAAGGCTTTGATCCTGAACCTGAGAGAACATTTCACAGGAGGTTGAGGGAAGCAAGGGACACGAATAATATTCAGGCACTTGTTCAATTTCCTATGGACATGGCAGAGGAGCAACCCGTGGCGTGTTCAGGAGTGGCGATGCCCAGCATTGCTAATGCACCTCCAGTATAGTGAAGCCCAGGATCACTGGGCACTTTGAGCTGAAACAGAGCATGATCCAGCTACTTCATGCAAACAGGCAGTTTATGGGTCTTCCGCACGAGGATCCACAATAGCATATTCTGAACTTCTTGGAGATTAGTGACACTTATATCACTAACGGGGTCACTCCAGATTATGTGAGGCTCACACTTTTTCCATTCTCTCTGTTGGGCGAAGCTAAGTGATGGCTAAAGGGCAGAACCAGCTAATTCCATTACATCATGAATGATTTGGCAAGAAAATTCTTGGCAAGGTTCTTTCCATCAGGCAAAACTGCAAAGATCAGAAGTGAGATAGTTGCCTTCAAACAGAAAGCAGGAGAATCTTTATACTCAGCTTGGGAAAGGTTCAAGGGGCACTCAGAGATTGTCCTCATCACAATCAGACGAATGAAGTGTTAGTTCACACTTTCATAGAAGGGCTCTATCCCCAAACAAAAATTGTAGTAGATGCTGCAGCTGAGGTCAATATTGGAGAAAAAACCTTGATGAAATTTATGCATTATTGAACAAATTCTCCAAAAGCAATCCGGATTGGCAAGGAGAGATGGGTAGAAAAATGGTACAAAAATCACCAGGGGTTCTCGAATTAGATGTTGTCTCAGCATTGTCAGCACAGGTCTCTACGCTGACCAACTAAGTCAATCAGATGACCATGATCATTAACAAGCAACAAGCCCAGCCAGTGCAACAAGTTCAAATATTTTGTGAAGTATGTGGAGGGGGTCACATGAGCAATCTATGCCCAGCAAATCCAGAGTTTGTATATTTTGTGGGTAATGCAAATCGAGGCCAAACAACTCAGTATGGGGACACTTACAACCCCAACTGGAGGAATCACCCAAACTTCTCCTGGGGTGGAAATCAAGGCAATCAGAATCAATACCGGCCTCAATCACCTTAACAACAATCCAGACCACCTCAGGATGAACAATAAGCTAGCCTTGAGGAGATGATGAAGAAATTGATGGCCGACCAGCAAGCCCTCAATCAGAAATTGATAGCAGATCAGCAAGCCTTCAATTAGAAATTAATAGCAGATCAACAAACTTTCAATCAGAAAATAATGGCTGATCAGCAGGCTCAAGCCACAACACTGAGAAATTTGGAGCACCACGTGGGCCAACTTGCCAGAGCCCAAAATACCAGACCAGCAGGGGCTCTTCCTAGTGATACTGAGCCCAATCCTAAAGCTCAAGTCAATGCGGTTACCTTGAGAAATGGAAGAGCATTAGAAGAAGTTCCAATGAAAAAGAAGGATACAGCTCATCCTGAAGGAGAATTAGTTCCCAAGCCAGTTGAGGGGAATGAGAAAGATGATAAAGGACCCGAGCCAGTAATTGAGACTAGGCCACCACCTCCGTTTCCACAAAGACTGCAGAAGCAAAAAGATGATGCTAAGTACAAGAAATTCCTAGATATTTTGAGCCAAGTGAGTGTGAATTTGCCTTTGGTGGAAATTTTGCAAGAAGTGCCTAAGTATGCAAGGTATCTCAGAGATATTGTGGCAAACAAACAAAGACATGCAGTGTTCGAAACAGTTGCACTTACAGAAGAGTGCAGTGCCAGAGTTCAGAGTAAACTTCCTCCTAAGTTGAAGGATCCTGGGAGTTTCACAATTCCTTTGTCTCTTGGAAAACAAGAAGTTGGTAGGGCCCTATGTGATTTAGGGGCTAGTATAAATTTGATGCCATACTCTTTGTTCAAGCAACTTGGATTGGGGGCGCTCAGACCTACTACAATCACTTTACAGCTAGCAGATAGGTCACTAGTCATGCCCGAAGGAATTATTGAGGATGTGTTAGTTCGAGTGGGAAAGTTTATTCTTCCTGCTGATTTTATTGTTCTTGATTACGAGGCAGATGAGGAAGTGCCCATTATTTTGGGGCGACCATTCTTGGCTACTGGTGGAGCAATTATTGATGTAAGGGCAGGGAAGTTAAAAATGAGAGTTGATGATGAGGAGGTCACTTTTAATGTGTACAAGGCACTTAAGCTCCCTAAGCATTATGAGGACTTGTGCATGATTACTGTGGTAGAATCGAAGGGGATAAAGCAGAGTCCTTATGTGAATTGTAGTGATCCATATGGGACAACTGAATTAGAGGAGGTAGTATTTCCAGCTGAGCGTGTTAAGATGATTGAGAAAAGAGCCAGAGATGAAAGAGGAGACCTTCCGAGAGCGTGCAAAAAGGCTAGAATTCATGGGAGAAAGAAGAAGAGAAAGCGCCCAGCCTGAGCAGAGTAGCAGAGTCGTGCCACGACTATAAATAAGGCGCTTGTTGGGAGGCAACCCAACATGTATATCTTTTAGCTATTGATTAATTTTTTTTTAGTGTCAAGTTTTGTGTTGTTTTTGTTTTGCAGAGTAGGGGAAGTCTGAGTACCCAAAGTTGAAGCTGAGGAGCATGTTTGAGCTTAAGTGTGGGGTCGTCCCGACCCTTAATATTGAGGATCATGTCCGAGCTAGGCCCGAGAGGGTCTCAGGGAGTATTTCTCACCCTTGTTTTAATATTTCTCTATGATCATGCATCGAGGACTATGCATAATATAAGTGTGGGGTGGAAAAACTACTTTCTGAAGTGTAATTGTATAAAACTATTTTTTAGTTTTTCTTTTAGAACTCGTAGTAGACATAGTCTAGGTTTTAAAATAAAAATAAAATAAAATAAAATATAACAAAAAACGAAAATTAAAAAAAAAATTGAGAAAAAGTTCGGACGTTTCCCGACGATGGATCTTTTGGAGAATTTTCTTGAGGGATAAAAGTCCGATTTAAAAACACCAAAACGATTTTTGTTTTCCTTTTATATTTTTTTTTATTTTCTAATTTTTTTAGAATAGCTAGGTAGTATTCCTTGGTTTTTTTTTAGGCACCGGTTCTTTTCCAAGGGTGTAGCTCGAACCGGGCACTTTATTAGTTTCTTTTTAGGAGTAGTTTAGGAAGAAACTGAGTCGCTCTGAGATACTCATTGACATGATTGATGTTGGCACATTAGGCTATGACATACATTCTGTTTTCCCGTGTACTTGGTTTGAATTGTGAAGCCTAAGTAAAGTAAATAGCCTATTTTGTGATGCCTTTTCTCAGTTGTTTGACTTGTATGCCACATAGTGCAATATTGCTTAAATTTCTCAATTATGTGTGCTTGCTTGACTTGAGAGTTGAACAAAACCGTCTTGATTGAGTCATGTGCAATGTGTGTGTGAGGAATTGTGATTTTATATGCTATCATGTGTAGTCTAGAACTTGCCCCGTGTGTTAATTGAAGCAAAATTGTAAGTGTGCTAATCTAGGAGATGACGTAGGCATTTTCTTGCTTGATCATGGATGTGCTTGTCACATAAAAATAAAATTTTCAGTTGCTAGCCCCTTTGAGCCTATAGACCTTTCTTTTGGCACCCACATTACAAGCCATACCCCTATTTTATTCTTAATTTGATATTGACTGAACCTGTACCTCCTAAGGCACTTAGTCGCTAAAAGAAGTAAGGTTAGAGATTGAGGAGTAGCTTTCGAGTGGAACCATGGAAGGGCCCATTGGTGCACTAAAGTTAAAATCAAAGGTCACTAGCCGATGAACTTTATTGTATGGAGTGTGTGAAAAAGAAAAAAGAGAAAGGGAAAGAAAAATTTAAAGAAAAAAAATGATAGTGAAAGTATGTAGAAAACGCCTCCAATTCTTAATAATTTGTGCTAGTGGGAGTATAGAAGTGCTTGAGTGAACGTAAGGGCTATGTTGTATATGGAAAGTTTGGTTGAGAAGAGTATGTGCTTGAATTGTAAATGTAGTGTATTAAAGTGCTTAGGAGGGTTAGCCACTATTCCTAAATGTATCTTACCCGTCCCTTAGCCTACATTACAACCTTAAAAGTCCTAATTGATCCTAGATTTGGCTAGCTTAAATTAGTAGAGATATACACTACGGGCAAGCTTATGGTACGACCACGGGATGCATATGAATTCTTTGTGAGAGTGAGTGAATTTGGTTCAATTGTGTGATGTCCTTAATCTATATTCAAAAGCATATTTGAATGTGAGGACCAATTTATATTCACTCTTTTGTTTGTTGGTGAGGGCACATGATCTCATGAATGATTGGTAATGTGTAAACTTTCTTGTTGGGTAAGTGCATGAATTGAGGATGTTTAGTGGTTGCAAGTCGACTTTTGAGGTTGGGTGGTGACAAATAGGTTGTTGGAATTGATTGAAGTGAAATATTATACTTGGGCATGCTTAGACGGGAACAATGTGAATTTTTGTGTGTTCATGCTTGTGTGCCGGAATTGATCATAGTCTAGGGTATAGTGTGTGGGTAAAAGTTTAAAGTACTCCTCTATAATTGATACTTGTACGTAGTTGGGGGGGGGGGGGGGGGGGTTTATTAGATAGTCCCATTGCTCGAGGACGAGCAACGTTTAAGTGTGGGGTGTTGATGATAGGCTATAATTACGTATTTTAGTCGATTATTACACTCAAATTTACTGCACTTTGATTGAGTTTGAGCTTTAATCGCTAGTGTCTTGCACTAACTGTGTGTTTTATGCCTTGTAGGAGTGATTTCGAGCTATATAGATGTTATGGAATGAATTCAAGTGATTTGGAGCTTTGAAGTCCGAGTAAAAGCTCAAGGAATTAAGCCGGAATCGTGTTTGGGGGTCAACGGATGATAGTTAGAGCGAACGAAGAATCGAGTAGGCATATTGCGTACTGTCTAGTAAAATGGATATAACTTTTTTCTCAGAACTCCATTTGGTCTCCACAATATATGGTTGGAAAGCTAACTCAAAGGGCTACAACTTTCATATTTTACGTTGTTCCAAATTCCAAATAGAACGAGGCAAAACGCGCAAGATTTTAGCCAAAACGAACGAAACCGGGAAAAAAGGGCCAGTTGGGCGCCACAGGCAGTGCCTGGCGCCACCTGTGGCGCCAAAAACAGTATGCACAAATATTTGGGCGCTATAGAGGGCGCCTGGCGCCGGGCTGGGCGCCGGTGACGTGAAATGTGTCCTATTTCGCCCGGGACAAGGTTATTTCGGCCCTAGACCTACCAACACGTATAAAAGCAAGACTAAACCTATTTTTGAAAGGGGAGACGCCACTTTGGAGTAAAAACACACACGGGATCATGAGGAAGCGGAGAATTCTCAGTTTTCTTCATCTTTTTCTAGTATTTTCAATTGATTCAACAATGATGCAATTGTTTGATTACATCATGAGTGGCTAAACACCCATTGTTCTGGGGTTGTGATTTAGCCATGAATATTGTTGTTTGATATTAGCTTGACCTTGATTATAATTCACCAACATATGGTTGTTTCTTCAATTCTGTGTTTAATTGCTTAATTGTCTGGCCAGCAGTTAGGTTCTATTTACTATCTATGCTATGCTTGGGAAAGTCGTGTTTAGATTAGAGAAGAATTGAAGAGAGCATGATCTTAACCCTTAGGGGGAGCGGATTTGTGGTTAGGATAGGAATATACCTAGTCACCATGCTTAATTAAATATCGTGATCTTAATGCGTTCTTAATAGATTGATTTCATAGGAATATAGGCGTTAATCTATTGAGAATAGGTGAGTAGTACTTCGGGAGAAGGCTATGAGAGCATTTATCGATTAATTAGCAACCATGAGTGAATTATATGAAAGGGAGAGTTAGTTAGAAAACAATACGATTGATACTTGTCTCTACTAAATACACAACAATCAATTCGTTACTTGATAATTTAGTTATTATTTAGAATTGTAGTATAATATAATCATCTTATTGGACTTTGCTTTTAGCTAGATTGAATAACAATTTTAGTGATTTAGTGAGTAGTTTACACAAGTCTCTGTGGGTTCGACACTCAACTTATCATTATATTACTTGTCGACCACGTATACTTGCATGTGCGTTTGGGAGCAACAGTTACTTTAGAAAAATCGGAAAAAACCTTTGAGGAAAAGAACAAAAAGCTCATAATATACACAGATCTAATACAGATCTAAAAGAAATCGAAAAATCTTAAGATTTAGGGTTTCAGAGAACCCAGAGAAGATGAGAAAACCTTAAAATGTTATCGATTTTAGCCGGAAAAGTCATAGATCTTACTCGAACGGCCGGAGGTGGCCGGAAAATGGCATGAAGGACCATGGGTAGGAATTGAACTGCTCCAGGTTCACCTGAGGACCTCAGAGTAGTGTCAAACCGGCGTGGGGTGAAGCAGAGGCCAGGAGATGATGAGAGGCCATTGTTTTCGGCGAGGGAGGTGGCCGGAGGAGGTGGACAGGGTCCATCGGAGAGGAGGGGAGAAGGGAAGGTTCTAGAGAGAACCAGAGATAGAGAGAGGGAGATAGAGAGACCGGTTGAGAGAGAATGAGAGGGGGGAATGAGAGAAGGGGTAGTCATTAGGGGCTTAAATTAGGAAGGGGCTGATCTGGACCGTTGACTCAAAATAATCAACGACTCAGATGGAATGGGGATTGGGCCGGGTAGGATAGGGTATTGGGCTTGGGGTCTGGTGGGTTATTTAATTTGACTAGGTTTAATTAGGCTATAATTTAAATAAGAATGGCTAATTGTTAAAGACCCATCGAAATTATATAAATAATTAATAATAATAGCTAATAATTAGATAAAATAAAATTGAAGCTAAATAGGTGAAATTAAGGTAATTAACTAACATTTACAATATAAAATGACTGCTTATTGAATTAAAATAGCATAAAGTGTACAATTAGGCTATAATTGCAAAATTATTGTAATTATAGCCAAACAATGCCAAATTGGCTAATTTGTGAAATAATTAAATCCTAATAGGATAAAAAATGATATATTGAGCTAAGAAATACTCTGAAATTACTTGTAATATAATTTATAAATAGTTATTGGATATAAAGTATTGAATAAATTAGAAAATAAATTGATAATAATATGGAAAATTATGGAAAAATACCAATTATTATAAAAAGTGATTTTGAAGATATATATGCAAATTTAAAAATAGTTTGAGGAAAAATTGGGTATCAACAATTAGGAACGATTTGGTGAAGGATCTGTGAGAAAGAAGGAGAAAGAAGGGACCCGCCTTTTAATTTATTTTTTTTACGTACGCGCTTATAAGTTTTTTATTTCTTATTTTCTTGCCACATCAGCTATTAGGATTGAAAATGATTAAAGAAACACCTGTTTAATTTGTTCAATCGAGTTTTTGGGACAATTTCGGAAGGGACATTACGTATTTTCCCTAAACAGAACTACAACTTTATGTGATTTTCCACCATGCATCACTTTATTAATTTAACTTTTTTTCTTGCACTTCTTTCCAAACCGAGAAAATTGGAAGTTAGAAAGACCTAATTAACCATAATGGGCTTTTTAGCTTGGTGAAATTTAAGGAATTTTTACATTCCTATATACTATTTCAAACTTTATACCCTCTTAATTTAATTACATAGGCATATATAATTTACCAATTATGTACATTTTAGAAATTTAATTAGAATCAATTAACTCCTATAATCTCTCTAACGTACATATCCCACTCCCCCCACGTTTTTCTCTCCATACACCTCACGTTTATGCACTTTCTTACTCCATTAACGCCCGCCTTTCATTTTTTTTCAAATTTCTCTCTCAATTTTTCATAACTCTAGCTCTAAATCCTACCAAAATAGTAGCTGCTACTGATTTTCCTTCCCTTTCAATGAAGAAGAAAGCAATTCCGAAGATTAGCCCTAAAAAATCTAATTTTGGTGATATTCCAACATTTGATTTGGGCGTTTTCTCACAGGATTCACCAAAAAAAGCAGTGAAATCGGCACATGAAAAAGTAGGGACAAAGTCCAAGCTTTCCCCTCGTGAAGCTAGGGCAGAAGCTCGAACAAAACTTAAGCATGATAGGGATGCTGGTGAAGCTTCGACATTTGTTAAATCGGTAAAGCGGAAGGGCAAAGAAATTGCTCGCGAGGATGATTTCGTCGAAGAAGAAGTTATCCCCGAAAGCTGAAAAAAAAGTCAGAGTTTCTCCTTCTGTGAAACCTTCAAAAAAGAAGAAGGTTCAAAAATCTCCAAAACCTATACCCAAACAGACATTGGAGAAGGTAAAATTTCAGTAATTAATTTTGATTTTTTTTAAAGTTAAAAAATTTGTTCTCATTCCCATGAATATACATATCTTTCATTTTTTATATTTGTAGAAATTTTGTCTATATTTTGTATATTCATTCTAGGTTATTAAAATTTCTACATTTCCTTGTAAATTGTAGATTTCTTGTATATTATTGTAAATCATTTTGTTAGGGAATGTACTACATGATTTAGTTGGTTTTATTGATTATTATTTGCTCTATTTTGTAGATGTTAGTTTTATTTTCTGTAAAAATTTTATATATTATGTGTAGTTGTCACTTTATAACTTCTTGCTCTAAACATAATTTTATCAGTGCATTTGTAGCTTCAATGTAGTCAGTGTTATATATGTTTACTAATTTTGTAACTTACTTGTATGCAATGTATTAGTGTCTCTCTAATTGTAGCTAAATTGTAGTAGAAATATTTTTATTTTATTTTATGTTATTCAAACAAGTTTTATTAACTTACTGCTTCTTTTAGTGCAGAATCGAAGATTTTTTGCACCACATCATGTTGATTATGGCATCACTAGGTTCCAGACATTATTTGACCTTGTTGTTCCTGGCCAAATCAAGGTGTAATTGTCTGTAAATGGGTTAAAGTTGTTTAAGAAGACATGTTTTGGGCATTTTCTTTCCCTGCCCAAAATATGTATCCAAAATCAAGCAATTCACCTTCTCATGAATTTAATGCATTTGATTCTGATTTTTTTTCAGCAGAGATAAAGGGGGAGAGGCTGAACTTTGGGTTGAGGGAGTTTTCCCTTATCACTGGCCTTAGATGTTATACTGAAGTGACGGACTTTGGTTACCCAACTAACTATGACAGTAAAATAATGAGGAGCTATTTTCCAAATAAGGAAAAAGTTGAGAAGTCATACTTGAAAGATATTGTAACTAGCCGTAGTTGGGTGAATGATAAGGATACAGTCAAGCTTTGTATTCTCTATCTGATAGAATTCTTCATCTGTCCTTCTGCAAAAGATAATTTATGTTTGATAGACCACTATAAGTTCTACTTGGTGGACTCGGGGCAATATGCGAATTATGCATGGGGTATCGATGCTTATGATCAATTGCTTCTGTCTGTTAGGCGCAAGCTCAACCCTTCTGTGCATTGTATCACATTTGAGGTTTTGCACTCGCTATGCAAATATGGTTGTATGAGTGTTGCTCTACAATCAACACTGATATAGCTACAAGGGTTGGTAATTCGATCCCCCGCATACTTAATTGGACAGCTAGTAAGGACAAGATATGGTTATCTGCATTGGAAGATAGGATGATCAATCCATCATGGATCAAGGTAAATGTTTTTTACTTCTGGACATACAATTTAATACAAATTATCTACATATTTTATACATATTGTGACTAGGTACCTCACATTTTTTTCACTCAGTTCACCAACTTACTTGAAGCCCCAGAAGAGCTTTCAAGAATCACTTTGCTAGACAAAGTTGAATACATACTTGAAGAAGCTAAAGAAGAGGCCGAGCATCCGACAGATGATCCATCTCCATCTAGACATAAGCAGGCAATGGGAATAGATGACAAAAAAGCTATTGTGAAACAAATAAAAAAATTATAAATAGATGTTGATAAGGTAACATATATACATAATCCTAGCTGGTTTCTTTAATTTATGTTATGCAAATTATTTTGTTAACTCTTTCTATTTAATATGTAGGTGGGTTCAGACCTTGGAACCTTCAAGAAAGAGGTATACCTATTCTTGTTTTTTAGTCTTCTTTATATATATATATATATATATATATATATATATATATATATATATATATATATATATATATATATATATATATATATATCTGTATATGTGTGTGTGTGTGTGTGTAAAGATATATTATAACAATATTTTGTTCTTTTGATTTTTGAAGAACTAGGTAGCATTCGACACCTACTCAATGATTCCATCAAGTCTTTTTCGAAGGCTACAAACAGTCAAAAGGATAAGAAAATAGATGATAAGGTTTGATTCGGAATATATTCTGTTTGGGCAAAAAATTTTACCATGTCTATGTTTCTATTATCATTCATAAAGTATATAGCCTAACAAATTATGCTTGCAGTTTACTGGCAGTTCTACGAAAAATGATGAGCATTACAAAGAAAAAAACAATCAACACAATCGGGCAATAGTGATAAACAAGTGTTTGCCAGCAGCAGTAAAACATGTATCTTAACAATTTTAACACAATTATTCTTTATTATATCTACAATATTTCTACATTATACCTACATTATATCTACATTAATCTATATATAGCCTAAATTACCAACAGATAATCTACATTATATTTTCAATTGCTTTCTTAGCTACAGGACAAATGAATGACATTCAAATTGAGGAGAATGTTGTTGTAGGTGTTGACTTATCTTCCCAATTTCAAGTGGCATTGGATGAAGAAATTGCAGGTATGATTTAGTACATTTTATCAACACATTTCACAATACATATTTCATCTCAGCTATAGGATAACATTTCAACAAATTTACTACAACTAAACTACAATTTTTCTGCCGTGTTGTTTCTGTTTGCTATAAATTATCTACAATTTTATTAAGTTGGACACATTTATTGTAACAGAGAATGAAACTATGCATGTGGACTCCCCAAAACAGGATTCTAAAGTTGGCATACAAGGAGATCACTTAAATGAGGAGAAGGAGACTACGTATTTGGAATCTCTCATTCAACAAGCAAACGTTATACAACAAGGAGACGATTTCTCTCAATATTTAAGTGGTATTATATGTTACGATATAATTGTAGGAAAAGAACAACAGGTTTTATATATGTTTCAATTTTCCAAAAAGAACTGATTCAACCAACATACAATTTTGTTCTTTTGTTTTAAATTTTGAAGGTGAACCAGCCGACTATATCAATCGGACAATGACTCCAGGTCTGGAAAAAGGGAAGTAACACTTGATGATTTTGAGCTGCCAGAGAACTTCTCCCAGATTGTTAAGTTCGGTGAGCTTAATGAAGATGAAACAACACCTGTGCATCAAGGAAGGACAAGGCAGCCTGGAAAGCATGCTAGATCCCCCTTTCTCCCTTATTACAGTTCTGGGGGAAGCACTTCTATTGGACCTCCAATTTTCCTCATCAAGCATCCATTTACTGGGGTTATTGGCGATGATGTTGATCCTGACTTGTTGGAAGAATTCAATAAGTGGTTATACTCTAGTACCGACACGGTGTCAAAGAGGTTAGATTATACAACATTTCATATTATCGAGTGCATACAATTTTTTGATTTACATTTGAGACTACATAGCAATTGAACTTGCTATGTGTTTTAATAGGAGGAAGGCGCCTTATTCTATAAAAGATAACCAGCTCAAGCCGTGGTATGATCTTGGAGTGGAGAAAGTTTATAAAAAGGAGTGGTTATATACTTTGGCACATCCCGGCCAAGTCCTCAACGACACCGTACACACGTACCCCAACTGAATTTAGTGATTAGTTGTAGTATACTGTTATTTTAGAATTCTGTAGTTTTTTGGTTTGAAAATTGTAGTTAAATTGTATGAAGCATTGAGAAATAATGAAATTTGTTTTTTTGCAGCATATTGATGTCATTTTATACTATTTTAAGAATAGAGGAAAGTAAGATCCTCAAAATAAAACATGATTTACAACAACTGATTGTATTTTCAAGACTAGAATTGAACAAATTTAGCAGAGGTACATTAACGCTCCTGCTGATAAGAAGCTTGTTGTAGTCAAACCCTAGGACGTCATATTAGAATACATATTAGGGTACAGGTTACTTGCAAATATTGCATGGGATCAAGTTGATTTTGTGATTATGCCCATAAACATTGTGGAGAAATTTCATTGGTTGTTGGTTGTGTTTGACATTACCGATAGGGTTCTATATGTTTATGATTCTATGGTCTCTTCACGAAATCATACCCTTGTTGAATCTACTGTCAACAAGTTTGCTGTTATGATCCCCCTCTACTTGTCATGCACTGGCTTCTATGGCAAGCGTCCAGACATCAACTACAAGAACACAAAGGCTTACATTGAAAAAGGTGTTACTGACCCTCTTGGCATTCAGTGGTTGGTCGGTGAGATACCCAGCAAAAATTAGGATCACTGTATGAAAAAACTGCCCTATTATTCCTTCTATCTATTTAACACATTGTATTTTACACTGAATGCTAAATCTTTTCCCCTATTATTTTTTTGCAGTGACTGTGGTGTATATGTGGTGGCATTTGCAGAATATGTCAGTATTGGAGAGCTATCGATTTCAAAGGAAGACCTTTCTGATATTGATCTACACCGTAGACGCTATGGAGCGTTACTTTGGGATTATGCTAGGAAAAAGCAAGAGCTTGGTTCCATTAATGAAAGTGAGGTGACTGGAAGATTAGCAAGAAGAAAAGGTGTACCAGCTGTGAACGAGAGAACACAAGTCCGGAAAAAAATGAATTAGTTGCCCTTCTCAGTACAAAAAATGTTGTTAAGATGTTTAGCTGTAGTTGGTTTGTAGTAAAGTTGTAGACAAAATGTTAACGAAGAACAAGTCAGCTGCAATTTATTTGTGATACAGTTGTTTTACCTTTTTGTTTTGTTATTTTGTCCAGAAATTTGTACTACTTGGAATAGAAAATAATTGTGGCTTTTTTTTTGGTTGAAAGTTGTTAGTACTTGATCTCGATATTGTCCTTATATAATTTCTTTACATTTTAACAACAATTATGTCTACAACTATTATACAAAAAAAAACATAATCCATTTAATTTAACGCAGTGTTGTGAGTAAATGCTGAAAAGTAATAAACAAACTCAGTATTTGAACAAAACAATTACAAACCTATTGCATTAAGAGTTGAAATCTTTTTATCAAACATTTCATGTCTAACAGAAATAAAAACTTTATTCAAATTGGCAACACAATTGCAACTTCCTATGTCTTAAAGGACAGATTATCATCAACACTACTCAGGAAAATAAAATTGTCACTGTATCAGTTTTTATTTCCTTTTGGGAACATTCTTACAAGATCTTTTATTATGCCCTTCTACGCCGCAGTTTCCACATGACACCTTGTACTTCTTTGAATTTACTTCACCATATGGTTTGTATCTTTGCTTTTGCGGTCTTCCTGACTGTCTTTTCCCAGTAGGTGGCATTATAACTTCTTCAGCTATATGTAGTGGCATATTCCATTTGCTTTCGCCAGACAGCGGGTCTACTAGTATTTTATAAGTATTCAAAAGACTCTCCCTCGTGTAATAAGGAGAACAATAGTTTTCATAAGACTCGCTACTGTGCCTCAAAGCTGCCAAAGCATGTGGACAAGAAAGTTCATCAAGCTGGAATTGTCAACAAGTACATCTCTTGTTTTGAAGGCAAACAATGAAGCGCTTCACACCATCCATCACAATATGGATGTGATCTGTGGAAACCCTCACCGACAATTTTATTACAAACACAAAACAAGTTGTCGGCAACAGATACATAAATAAAATAACTACAATTATTCAAAAAAAATTCTACAATTAATAGTATATATTTAGTTTGATGGAATCAATGATCTGATGTTACTACTATAGCTTACTCTCATCTTATGCGATAATGTGTTGTTGTCCCCCAACTCTTTGTTGTATTTTTTCCCAAGGTATGTGTAACGACCCGGCTGGTCATTTTTGGAAATTACGCCCCGATCCCCCATTAACTGCTTCCCCTAAGTTCATTCCTGCTTTTTTGGTTCGCCGGGACGTTCGGTGTTGGGATTCGGAGTGTTTTGGGACACTTAGTCCCTAAATGAGAGCTTAAGAGTTGAAAAATGGTCCGCAATCGGAACAGTGTGAAGACGACCTCGGAATGGAAATCTGATGGTTCCGTTAGCTCCGTTAGCTGATTTCAGGGTTGGGAGCGTGTTCGGAATGTGTTTTGGAGGCTCGTAGCTCATTTAGGCTTGAAATGCCGAAGTTTGAATTTTTGAAGTTTCCGGTCCGATAGTGAGTTTTTGATCCGAGGGTCGGATTGGAATTCCGGAAGTTGCAGTAGCTCCGTCATGTCATTTGGGATGTGTGTGCAAAATTTCAGGTCATTCGGGCGCGTTTGGTTAGGTTTTTGATCGAAAGTGCGTTTTGTTGGAATTTGAAGTTCTTAGGCTTGAATCTTTGATTTAATCGGGTTTCCAGTGTTGTTTTAGGTGTTTTAAGGATTGGTACAAGTTCGAATAAGGTATTAGGTGGTATTGGTGCTTTTGGTTGAGGTCCCGGGGGCCTCGGGATGATTTCGGGTGGTTGACAAAAAATTTTGAAGTTGAATGAATTGCTGAAGGTTCTGTCATCTGGTATTTCCACTTCTGCGGCTTGGGAGGCGCAGAAGCGAAGCTGCAGAAGCGGCTAGACCACCGCAGGAGCGAAATTCGAGTGCTTCTTCAGTTTCCGCAGGTGCGGAAGTTTAACAGCAGAACCGGTTATGCACCTGCGAGATGGTAGTCGCAAATGCGGTCCTTGGAATTTTGTTTGAAACCGCAGAAGCGGTAATGAATCCGCATAAGCGGCAACCGCAGGTGCGGTGAAGGGCCGCAGAAGCGGAAATCTTGACTTTAATGAAGAACCGCTGAAGCGGCTCGTGGTCCGCAGAAGCGGTCTCTTGTCCGCAGAAGCGGAAACCCCTAGACAGAAATAGAGATGTCGAGGGTTTGAGTTCATAAGTTGCAAAAATCAATTGAGAGCTCGGTTTAAGGCGATTTTGAGTGGGATTTGAAGTGAAGATCATTTGGTAATGTTTCCTTGGTCCCTTCTTGTTATATTTCATCATTTTATAGTTAAATACACCATTGGAATTCGAATTTAGGATCAAAAATTGGAAGAAACTTCATAGACCTAATTATTGAGTTTTGAGTGGGCAATTGACCTCCGATTTGGAAGATTTTTATATGGTTAGACTCGTGAGAGTACGAGGGTTCTGAAAATGTAAAAATTATTTGATTCCGAGATGTTGGCTAGAGGGGCGTTTTGGTCATTTTACCTATTTCTGCGCCCTAGCTGTAAATTTAATAGTGGAATCAGTTGTTTGCAATATTACTTACGATATGTAATTGAATTGAATAGATTTGGACCATTTGGAGTCGGATACTCGTGGCAAAAGTGTGATTTCGAGTTGATTTTGGTGCCGATTCGAGGTAAGTGGCTTGTCTAACCTTGTGTGGGGGACCTTTCCCCTTAGGATATGATATGTGGTAATTGAGTGCCTTGTACGTGAGGTGACGAGCGCGTACTTGAGCTAATTGTTGAAAAATCCGGTTTTTACTTAAGATATTGAGACTGAGTTTCCTTCATATTTGCCTTGTTTTACTTGCAGTTATAACCTGTGTTAGATTAGAAAAGCATGTTTAGTTGATTTAACTTGCCTAATTGTTTAAGTTGCCTTGACTGTATTACGTGAAGCATGCTAGGCTAGCACTACCTGATGTTTGTCTTTGTACTTCATTTCTGAATATCTTCTGGTTGTGGTTGTGCATTTACATTGGGACTACGATTGTGGGATTCTGGTAGCTCCCTCTCCCCCCCCCCCCCCTTGTTTGTTTACTTTGGGACTGCGGGTTCGATTCCCGATAGATCCCCCTGCACATTTACTTTGGGATTGCGGGTTAGATTCCCGATATATCCCCCTGTACATTTACTTTGGGACTGCGAGTTAGATTCCCGATAGATTCCCCCCCTGCACATTGATAGTTGGACTGCGGGACGGTATTCCGGGAGATCCTCCGGATATACACATATGATGGACTACGGGACGGTATCCCGGGAGATCTACTAGACAGTTGAGAAAAAGGGCTACAGGACGGTATCCTGGGAGACCCTCATTGTTATCATTGGTATTGGGCTGTGTTTACTCTGTGTTTATTCTGTACTCGTGTAGTTGTTATAGCCTCGTTGACTTGTCTTATCTCACTGCTGTACCTATTATATCTGTCAGATTTTTATATTGTTAAATTATTATTATTATATTTTGTCTCAGTAGGGCCCTGACCTTCCTCGTTACTACCCAACCGAGGTTAGGCTTGGCACTTACTGAGTACCGCTGTGGTGTACTCATGCCCTTCCTGCGCATGTTTTTCATGTGCAGATCATCCAGGTACCTCTACTCAGGCGCACTATCACTGAGGCGGGAGGGCTATGGAGACTTCAAGGTAGATCTGCTGCGTCCGCAGACCGACGAGTCTCCCTCTTATTCTATCTTTAGTACTTAGTTTTCCTTCTTTCGGTTGTTAGAAATTCTGGAGTTTGGAACATTTACTATACGCTTCTGTAGCCTGTGTTGCCCGTGAGTTTCCGGGTTTTGGGAATTGTTTTAGACTTGTGATATTGAGTCGTACTTAAAAAGCGGCATTCAGTACAGTTTTCCTTTAGATATTTGATTTGATTTTTCTCTATTTTTCTGCAATTACTATATTTCCGCAATGTTAGGCTTACCTGGTCATGGGGACCAGGTGCCGTCATGACATGTTCACGGTTGGTGAACTAGGGTCGTGACAAGTTGGTATCAGAGCTCTAGGTTCATAGGAGTCACGGAACACAGGCCGGTTTATTAGAGTCTCGCTGATCGGTACAGAGACGTCTGTGCTTATCTACGAGAGGCTATGTAACTGTTTAGGAGAAATCTTCATTTCATTTGAATTCCTTGTCGTGCGATATTTCGAACATCAATTCTAAACTTCTGACTTCTATTCTCTCACAGATGGTGAGGACACGTGCTACTCGTGATGATCAGGCACCCGCGCCCCCTCCTGCAGCCGTCAGAGGCCGGGGCCGGGGGAGAGGTCGAGGATGTGCACGTGGTGCAGCCAGAGCACCTGCGCGAGCTGCCGCCGAGGTACCACCAGCAGATCCAGCCGGAGCCCAGGCACCTGGCACACCTACTACTGCCACTACTACTCCAGCGCTCCAGGAGACTTTGGCTCAGTTCATGAGCATGTACACCACTTTGGCTCAGGCGGGGTTGCTTCCCATTGCTGCAGCCACATCCCAGGCCGGGGGAGGAGCACAGACTCCCGCCGTCCGCACTCCTGAGCAGCGAGTGTAGGTTGAGCAGGCTCCCGAGATTATTCTGGCACCGCCTGCAGCGCTAGTTCAGCCCGAGGATGGGTCAGCTGCTTCAGAGGACGAGCAGCGCAGACTTGAGAGGTTCAAGAAGTATGATCCCCCAGTGTTCAGTGGATTAGCATCAGACGATGCCTTGGGATTTCTAGAGGATTGTCATCGTATTCTTTGCACTATGGGCATAGTGGAGTCCAGCGGGGTTTCTTTCACTGCTTTTCAGCTTCGGGGAGCTGCCTATGACTGGTGGCGCACTTATGAGATAGACAGTCTAGTCGAGGCTGCTTCACTGACTTGGACCCAGTTCTCGGACATGTTTATGAGAGAGTTTGTTCCCCAGAGCCTCAGAGATTCATGGCGCGTAGAGTTTGAGCACTTGCGCCAGGGTGCTATAACAGTTTCAGAGTATGCCATCCGTTATACCAGGTTGGCCAGGCACGCACCGGCTTTGGTTGCTACAGTTCGAGAGAGAGTTCGCAGGTTCATTGAGGGCCTTATTCCGCCCATCAGGTCTAGCATGGCTCGAGAGTTGGAGATGGACATTCCTTATCAGCAGGTAGTGAGCATTGCTAGGAGGATTGAGGGTATGCTCGTCAGGGAGCGAGGAGAGAGGGAAGCCAAGAGGTCTCGAGAGTCGGGCCACTACTCTGGTGCCCGTATCTCATCAGCAGGTCCTTATGGTAGAGGTTATTCTGGTCGCCCTGTACATTCAGCTTTACCAGCAGCCGGCAGTACTCCAGCTCCGCCTACACCACAAGAGCCTTACTATGCGCCTCCAGTTTCTAGCGCGCCTCCTGCGCGGGGTACTTCCAAAGGTCAGTCTAGCAGGCCTAGCCCCAGCCAGTCACAGCCACCGCGCCCTCCCAGAGCTTGCTTCGAGTGTGGTGATACACGCCACATGGTTAGGGACTGCCCCAGACTAGGTAGGGGTGCATCTTCACAGACTACCCAGCCACAGCGTGCTCCTCAGAGTTCTCAGGCTATGGTCACAGCTCCCGCTGCTACCCCACCTGCCCAGCCAGCCAGGGGCGGAGGTAGGGGAGATAGAGGTCGCCCTCGAGAGAGGGGCCGGGCCAGATATTATGTTATTCCTGCTCGTACTGAGGCTGTTGCCTCCGACTCCGTCATTACAGGTATTATTCTGGTTTGTCACAGAGAGGCATCGGTTCTATTCGATCCGGGCTCTACTTACTCTTATGTGTCTTCTTACTTTGCTCCTCATTTGGGTGTGCCTCGGGATTCTTTGAGTGCCCCCGTTTATGTTTCTACTCCTGTGGGAGATTCTCTTGTTGTGGACCGCGTTTATCGGTCATGTTTGGTTACTATTCGTGGTTTTGAGACCAGAGCAGACTTATTATTACTCGGTATGGTGGATTTTGACATTATTTTGGGCATGGACTGGTTGTCGCCCCATTTTGCTATTCTTGATTGTCACGCCAAGACCGTGACGCTGGCTATGCCAGGTATTCCGCGTGTTGAGTGGAGTGGTACTTTAGATCACACTCCCAGTAGAGTTATCTCTTTTCTTAAAGCTCAGCGCATGGTTGAGAAGGGGTGTGCCGCGTATTTGGCTTATGTGAGAGATGTTAGTGTTGATACCCCTTCTGTTGATTCTGTTCCAGTGGTACGGGATTATCCCGATGTATTTCCAGCTGATCTTCCGGGCATGCCGCCTGATAGAGACATTGATTTCGGCATTGATCTGTTGCCGGGCACTCAGCCCATTTCCATTCCTCCGTATCGTATGGCTCCTCCTGAGTTGAAGGAGTTGAAGGATCAGTTGCAGGAATTGCTTGGTAAGGGTTTTATTCGACCCAGTGTTTCACCGTGGGGTGCTCCTGTTTTGTTTGTGAAGAAAAAGGATGGTTCTATGCGCATGTGTATTGACTACCGCCAGTTGAACAAGGTTACAGTGAAGAACCGTTATCCTTTGCCTCGCATTGATGATCTGTTTGACCAGCTTCAGGGCGCACAGGTGTTTTCTAAGATTGACTTGCGCTCAGGTTACCATCAGTTGAAGATTCGGGAGCCAGATATCCCGAAGACTGCCTTCAGGACTCGATATGGCCATTACGAGTTCCTTGTCATGTCATTTGGGCTGACCAATGCCCCTGCAGCTTTCATGCATTTGATGCACAGTGTGTTCAGGCCATATCTTGACTCGTTCGTGATTGTTTTTATTGATGATATTCTGGTGTATTCCCGGAGTCGGGAAGATCATGAGCAGCACCTGAGGACCGTGCTACAGACCTTGAGGGAGAAAAAGTTATATGCAAAGTTCTCAAAATGTGAGTTTTGGCTGAGTTCTGTGGCATTCTTAGGCCATGTGATTTCTAGTGAGGGTATTCGGGTGGATCCGAGGAAGGTAGAGGCCGTGCAGAGTTGGCCCAGGCCGTCCTCAGCTACAGAGATTCGCAGTTTCCTTGGCTTGGCGGGTTACTACCGTCGTTTCGTGGAGGGATTTTCATCGATTGCTGCCCCTATGACTAGATTGACCCAGAAGGGTGCCCCATTTCAGTGGACAGAGGAGTGTGAGGCGAGCTTTCAGAAGCTCAAGACAGCTTTGACTACAGCCCCTATCTTGATGTTGCCTACCGGTTCGGGGTCTTATACTGTCTATTGTGACGCCTCGAGAGTTGGCCTTGGAGCAGTGTTGATGCAGGACGGTAGGGTGATTGCCTACGCGTCCAGACAGTTGAAGATACATGAAAAGAATTACCCTGTCCACGACCTTGAGTTAGCTGCCATTGTTCATGCCTTGAAGATCTGGCGTCATTATTTATATGGAGTGCCTTGCGAGATCTATACTGATCATCGGAGTTTGCAGCACTTGCTCAAGCAAAAGGATCTCAATATGCGTCAGAGGAGGTGGTTAGAGCTGCTGAAGGATTATGACATCACTATCCTATATCACCCGGGCAAGGCCAATGTGGTGGCGGATGCCTTGAGTCGCCGGGCGGAGAGTTTGGGGAGTTTGGCATATTTACCAGCTTCAGAGAGGCCTATGGCGATGGATGTTCAGGCCTTAGCCAGCCAGTTCGTGAGATTGGATCTTTCGGAGCCCAGTCGGGTTCTAGCCTGTGTGGTCTCCCGGTCTTCCCTATTTGACCGTATCAGGGAGCGGCAGTATGATGACCCCCATTTGCTTGTCCTTCAGGACAGGGTCCAGCGTGGGGATGCCAGAGATGTGACCATTGGAGATGATGGAGTAATGAGGATGCAGGGCCGGATTTGTGTGCCCAATGTTGATGGCCTTCGAGAGTTGATTCTAGCAGAGGCCCATAGTTCGCGGTATTCCATCCATCCGGGTGCCGCGAAGATGTATCAGGACCTGAGGCAGCACTACTGGTGGAGGTGGATGAAGAAGGATATAGTTGGTTATGTGTCTAGATGCCTCAACTGCCAGCAGGTGAAGTATGAGCACCAGCGCCCGGGTGGGTTGCTCCAGCAGATAGAGATTCCGGAGTGGAAATGGGAGCGCATCACCATGGATTTTGTATCTGGACTTCCACGGACCTTGAAGAAGTTTGATTCCATTTGGGTTATTGTGGACCGGCTGACCAAGTCCGCTCATTTCATTCCTGTGTGTACCACTTATTCATCAGAGCGGTTGGCGGAGATTTATATCAGGGAGATCGTCCGTTTGCATGGTATTCCAGTTTCTATCATTTCAGACAGAGGTACTCAGTTTACATCGCGGTTCTGGAGAGCTGTGCAGCAGGAGTTAGGCACTCGGGTGGAGATGAGCACAGAATTTCACCCCCAAACGAACGGACAGTCCGAGCGCACTATTCAGATTCTTGAGGACATGCTCCGTGCGTGCGTGATTGAGTTTGGAGCGTCTTGGGATCATTTCTTGCCATTGGCGGAGTTTGCTTATAACAACAGTTATCAGTCCAGCATTCAGATGGCGCCGTATGAGGCTTTATATGGCAGGAGGTGTAGATCTCCGGTGGGCTGGTTTGAGCAGGGCGAGGCCAGGCTATTGGGCACAGAGATGGTTCAGGATGCATTGGAGAAGGTTAAGGTGATTCAGGATAGACTCCGTACAGCCCAGTCTAGACAGAAGAGTTACGCGGATAGGAAGGTTCGTGATGTTTCATATATGGTTGGTGAGCGGGTTCTGCTTCGGGTCTCGCCTATGAAGGGCGTCATGAGGTTTGGAAAGAAAGGGAAGCTGAGTCCGAGGTTTAATGGCCCTTTTGAGATCTTGAGGTGAGTTGGGGAGGTTGCCTATGAGCTTGCCTTACCTCCCAGCTTGGCCGAAGTTCATCCGGTATTTCATGTTTCGATGCTCCGGAGGTATCACGGTGATCCGTCGCACGTGTTGGATTTCAGTTCAGTCCAGTTGGACAAGGATCTATCCTATGTTGAGGAGCCAGTGGCTATTTTGGACAGGTAGATCAGAAAGTTGAGGTCAAAGAACATAGCTTCAGTAAGGGTTCAGTGGCGGGGTAAGCCGGCCGAGGAGGCGACTTAGGAGACCGAGCAGAATATGCGTAGCCAGTACCCTCATCTTTTCACTACTTCAGGTATGTTCTCTATGCTCGTTCGAGGACGAACGAATGTTTAAGTGTAGGAGGATGTAACGACCCGGCCGGTCGTTTTTGGAAATTACGCCCCGATCCCCCATTAACTGCTTCCCCTAAGTTCATTTCTGCTATTTTGGTTCGCCGGGACGTTCGGTGTTGGGATTCAGAGTGTTTTGGGACACTTAGTCCCTAAATGAGAGCTTAAGAGTTGAAAAATGGTCCGTAATCGGAACAGTGTGAAGACGACCTCGGAATAGAAATCCGATGGTTCCGTTAGCTCCGTTAGGTGATTTCGGGGTTGGGAGTGTGTTCGGAATGTGTTTTGGAGGCTCGTAGCTTATTTAGGCTTGAAATGCCGAAGTTTGAATTTTTGAAGTTTCCGGTCCGATAGTGAGTTTTTGATCCGAGGGTCGGATTGGAATTCCGGAAGTTGCAGTAGCTCCGTCATGTCATTTGGGATGTGTGTGCAAAATTTCAGGTCATTCGGGCGAGGTTTGGTTAGGTTTTTGATCGAAAGTGTGTTTTGTTGGAATTTGAAGTTCTTAGGGTTGAATCTTTGATTTAATCGGGTTTCCGGTGTTGTTTTAGGTGTTTTAAGGATTGGTACAAGTTCGAATAAGATATTAGGTGGTATTGGTGCTTTTGGTTGAGGTCCCGGGGGCCTCGGGATGATTTCGGGTGGTTGACGGAAAATTTTGAAGTTGAATGAATTGCTGAAGGTTCTGTCATCAGGTATTTCCGCTTCTGCGGCTTGGGAAGCACAGAAGCGGATAGACCACCGCAGGAGCGAAATTCGAGTGCTTCTTCAGTTTCCGCAGGTGCGGAAGTTTAACCGCAGAAGCGGTTACGCACCTGCGAGATGGTAGTCGCAGATGCGGTCCTTGGAATTTTGTTTGAAACCGCAGAAGCGGTAATGAATCCGCATAAGCGGCAACCGCAGGTGCGGTGAAGGGCCGCAGAAGCGGAAATCTTGACTTCAATGAAAAACAGCTGAAGCGGCTCGTGGTCCGCAGAAGCGGGACCGCAGAAGCGGTCCCTTGTCCGCAGAAGCGGAAACCCCTGGACAGAAATAGAGATGTCGAGGGTTTGAGTTCATAAGTTGCAAAAATCAATTGAGAGCTCGGTTTAAGGCGATTTAGAGTGGGATTTGAAGTGAAGATCACTGGGTAACGTTTCCTTGGTCCCTTCTTGTTATATTTCATCATTTTATAGTTAAATACACCATTGGAATTCGAATTTAGGATCAAAAATTGGAAGAAACTTCATAGACCTAATTATTGAGTTTTGAGTGGGCAATTGACCTCCGATTTGGGAGATTTTTATATGGTTAGACTCGTGAGAGTACGAGGGTTCTGAAAATGTTAAAATTATTTGATTCTGAGACGTTGGCTGGAGGGGCGTTTTGGTCATTTTACCTATTTTTGCGCCCTAGCTGTAAATTTAATAGCGGAATCAGTTGTTTGCAATATTACTTACGATAGATAATTGAATTGAATAGATTTGGGCCATTTGGAGTCGGATACTCGTGGCAAAAGTGTGATTTCGAGTTGATTTTGGTGCCGATTCGAGGTAAGTGACTTGTCTAACCTTGTGTGGGGGACCTTTCCCCTTAGGATATGATATGTGGTAATTGAGTGCCTTGTACGTGAGGTGACGAGCGCGTACTTGAGCTAATTGTTGAAAAATCCGGTTTTTACTTAAGATATTGAGACTGAGTTTCCTTCGTATTTGCCTTGTTTTACTTGCAGTTATAACCTGTGTTAGCTTAGAAAAGCATGTTTAGTTGATTTAACTTGCCTAATTGTTTAAGTTGCCTTGACTGTATTACATGAAGCATGCTTGGATAGTACTACCTGATGTTTGTCTTTGTACTTCATTTCTGAATATCTTCTGGTTGTGGTTGCGCATTTACATTGGGACTACGGATGTGGGATTCCGGTAGCTCCCCCCCCCCCCCCCCTTGTTTGTTTACTTTGGGACTGCGGGTTCGATTCCCGATAGATCCCCCTGTACATTTACTTTGGGACTGCGGGTTAGATTCCCGATAGATTCCCCCCCCCCCTGCACATTGATAGTTGGACTACGGGACGGTATCCCGGGAGATCCTCCGGATATACACATATGATGGACTACGGGACGGTATCCCGGGAGATCCACTGGACAGTTGAGAAAAAGGGCTACAGGACGGTATCCTGGGAGACCCTCATTGTTATCATTGGTATTGGGCTGTGTTTACTCTGTGTTTATTCTGTACTCGTGTAGTTGTTATAGCCTCGTTGACTTGTCTTATCTCACTGCTGTACCTATTATATCTATCAGATTTTTATATTGTTAAATTATTATTATTATATTTTGTCTCAGTAGGGCCCTGACCTTCCTCGTTACTACCCAACCGAGGTTAGGCTTGGCACTTACTGAGTACCGCTGTGGTGTACTCATGCCCTTCCTGCGCATGTTTTTCATGTGCAGATCATCCAGGTACCTCTACTCAAGCGCACGATCAGTGAGGCAGGAAGGCTACGGACACTTCGAGGTAGATCTGCTGCGTCCGCAGACCGACGAGTCTCCCTGTTATTCTATCTTTAGTACTTAGTTTTCCTTCTTCGGTTGTTAGAAATTCTGGAGTTTGGAAACTTTACTATACGCTTCTGTAGCCTGTGTTGCCCGTGAGTTTTCGGGTTTTGGGAATTGTTTTAGACTTGTGATATTGAGTCGTACTTGCCAAGCGGCATTCAGTACAGTTTTTCTTTAGATATTTGATTTGATTTTTCTCTATTTTTTCGTAATGTTAGGCTTACCTGGTCATGGGGACCAGGTGCCGTCATGACATGTTCACGGTTGGTGAACTAGGGTCGTGACAAGTTGGTATCAGAGCTCTAGGTTCATAGGAGTCACGGAACACAGGCCGGTTTATTAGAGTCTCGCTGATCGGTACGGAGACGTCTGTGCTTATCTACGAGAGGCTATATAACTGTTTAGGAGAAATCTATTTGGTTTCAGCAGATGTTGCCTTCAAGATACTCTCATTTCGGTCAGCAACAACACACATATTTGGTTTTTCACCATATGCATATTTGAATTGCTCAAAAAACCACCTCCATGATGCATCATTTTCTGAATCAACAATAGTGTATGCCAGTGGTAATATGCTACCTATCACACATGTGGTAAAAAGAAATTCAATTTCTGTAATATAACTTTAGAGTATACAAAAATACGGACTGATAAACAACTTTATAATAATATTTCTACAATTAATCTACTATACCTGCTGTATCCATTGTGCTAGTTGTTAGCATGATTCCCCTATATGCCGACTTCGAGAAGGTGCCATCAACTACTACAAATACTCCTAACCCTTGATGGACGTACTAAGTGCAACAAATGCATACAAGAAACAGTCATCTTCAGTCTTCTGCAATTTCACTACCGACCCCGAATAAGTCTTCTCCAGAAAATACAAATAACTCGGCAAGCGACTGTAGGAATCAGCAGGATGACCTCTCAAAATTTCCAAAGCCTTTTCCTTTGCTCTCCAAGCTTGCATGTATGTTAAAATCACACCATGATTCGACAACATATCAGTTTGTATGTCTTTTGGTGTGTATATTATCTTAGGATCCACATATTTTGGCATCACCATGTTGCCCACAACCATATCAGTAGGTTTGTGTTGTATGTATGTGTTGTCCATCAAAGAGCATGTGTGCAAGCTGTTGAATTTTCTAACCTTGAACAATGCTGATTCGTTTATGCTGGTGGACTTGAAGTGCCACGTACAATTGTCCCCAACACATACGAGGCAGTAGCTACAACATAAAACAATTAAAAAAATATTATAAAAAATGTAGCTACGAAATACGAGGTTGTTTAAGCACAAAAATCATATATTAAACAATTTATATACAAATAAACTACAATTTGCACTAGACCTTTTCACTCTAATTGAAACTTATTCATGACAGAATAGTGCTTCATTGTACTGACAATTGTTTGCTTGTCTTGGTAAACTTGTCCTACTTCAAAAAACATTTGGGGTATGTTCTGTTATGATGATACTTTCATATTCCACAATTGCTGGAGATGTTGGCCTATCAATCAACTTCACTGTTCCTGATACTTCTCCAATTGTGTTACAATTGCTTGACAATTGTACCACGTTAGACATACGATAATCAGTTGAACCTGCAATCAATTAAAAGAATCTACAATTCAGACCTTTGTATATTTATGTGTTCCATATTTGACAGAATACTTAAATAGACATAACAGTCGAACTACATTTGTTATGTAGTATTATTATAGATAAGTTGTAGAAAATTGTAGAACACGTGAAATTATATTCTACATTATATCTAATTATTTCTACATTATTTTTGCATTTAAAATAATCTATAAATAATGTAGATAAGTTGTAGAAAAATTGTATAACACGAGAAATTGACAAAATATCAGCACTGAAAAAACAGAGCAAAATTGCAATTGTGCTCGAA
Source organism: Nicotiana attenuata (assembly GCF_001879085.1). Classification (NCBI taxonomy): domain Eukaryota; kingdom Viridiplantae; phylum Streptophyta; class Magnoliopsida; order Solanales; family Solanaceae; genus Nicotiana; species Nicotiana attenuata. Next base: position 280,902 of record NW_017671078.1, on the reverse strand, counting down.
TTTGAGATACTGCATTCCAAATCAAAATCACGCACTGTTATACAGAGCGGATACATTCCTAATTTTTTATTTTTCCTTTTCGTCTCCATATATACTCGAACTCCCATATCATTCCAAATTTCCATTGGAGGACAATTGCAGTTGACAGTGTATTTGATTTCAATAATTTTTGCGGAGGTATCGATCATTGGATGCTCTGCAATTACGGAATTCAATTGACTATAATTTGAATCTTCACTGACTATAATTCCATCAACATCAAAGTCTTTGTATCTTCCAACGCTATCCCAGTGACCATTTAGCTGAAGCATAATCTTTAATTTTGACATTATGTCGCGAATTTCAATACAATTGTAGCTAATTGTTTGCAAAAAAATTTCCAAAACCTTCGACTATGGGAACCAGAGGAAACAGAGAAAACCAAAGAATAAAACTTGATTATCAGAGAAATCGGCGTAATACCAGGAATCTACAAATACAATGGCTTGATTAAGCTGCGATGATTGCGTCGGCAAAATCTCTAAAGAAATATACACAATCCCAAAAATCCCGCGTCTAAATAAGGAAGACTACAGCTGAAAGGATTCTAGTTTAAATAAATGTATATATTTTGTAGGTTAAAGTTGTTTAGGTCGGGTAAATTACTTAACATGGACATTTTGGTAATAAAGTTTGAAAAAGTGCATAGAAATAACTACAATAAGGCAAAGGAACTTCTTTTTTCTCTCGGCGCACGTTAGGTGCTAACTAACCTGCGCCTTCACCGGAAATTGGAGGAAGAGGAAGATCAAAGAAAAACACCAGCAAAACACCAGTGGTAGAAAGGAAATTAACCGACATCATCATGCGAGAGCAAGGAAAACAAACAGCAAAAGCTAAATAGAAAATGCAAGAGGAAGATTTGGATCCGGAAAGTGACAATGACCTAAATTGGCCAGATCTAAGTAGTGCTCGAACTAAATTGGCAAAACCGGTGAGCCCAATCTCGTGAAACCGGTGGTGAGCGCTGGAGCCAAAGGAGTAGCTACACCGATGACTTTCAATTGGTGGTGCAAGTACGAGCAAATCACATAGCAATGGAACAGTAAATGCAAACTTTCCAAAGGAACAAAGAAGTACTGAGATCGACAATGAGAAGAACATGTAAGAGGTAAAACAAGCACAGACTAGAAATGGGGAAGATCCTGGGCAGTCCTGTTTAATGAGAACAAATTTGCAGCTAAGGGTATGAATCTATCCTATATTCCTCCGGTGATATAGGACGGGGAAGTTGTAGTATAATTGCTGGATGAGGACATTGCACAGGAAAATCAGAAGTGGAATCGAGCTATAATCTTGTACGTGGTGGGAAATACTCCAACTATTGGCGCAATTGAGCTATTCATAGCAAGCCAGTGGAGCAAAGTCAGGAAACCTAAGGTACTCTTCCATAACGATGGGAATTTTATAATTTTGATGAATAGCTGTGAGGAAAGGGATGAAGTGATACTGAATGGTTCGTATACTATGAATAGTAGACCAATCATACTTAGACCATGGACGGAAAAATTTGATTTCAATGAGGAACTGCTTAAAACCATACCTCTATGGGTCAAATTTCCTAAGCTACCACTTAACTATTGGAGTAACTAGGCCCTAAGCAAAATTGGGAGTGGTTCAGGAAAGCCTTTGTATGCTGATGCATGTACTACAGTGGCTGATAGAGTCTCATATGCTAGGGTGTTAATTGAAATGGATATTACTAGTTCATTACCAAGGTCAATCAAATTATATGACCCTAAGGGAAAGGTGATCGAGCAGATGGTACAATATGACTGGAAGCCTCAGTATTGCCAGACATGATGTCAAATAGGCCACTCATGTAGAGATCAAAAGAAGTAGAACCAGGAGGGAGGACAGCAAAGAGGTATTGACCAGAAACAAAAACAAGAATGGAGAATAGTGAGGGTGCTTGACCCTAATGTGGATAAAATTGATGCTCATGATAGATTCATTGATCAAATGGAATCAGAAGGTGAAGTAATGCCTATCCAGCAGGAAAATGAAGAGCAATGGCAACTTGCTAGAGGAAAGTCTGCATCAAAGAAGAATATGGGAGCCACAAAAGAGAATAAAGTAGACATTGGCAATGCATTCAAAGCACTAGTTGATATTGCCCAGAAGATTGTGCAATTATCTGAAGCTCAGGGAATAAGAGGGCAGCAAAGTAGAAGTGACAGAGGAGGAGACCCAAAAATCAATACTATATCATGATGAATATCATAATATGGAATGCTAGGGGGTTGAATAAAGTGTATAAGCAAAAAGAACTAAAAAAAAAGTTGTAGAGAGAATAATGTGGTAGTAATGGTTGTTCTAGAAAATAGAGTCAAGGCAACTAATTTTGATCCAATAATGAAAAAGGTGTTTAGTAACCGGCAATGGGTAGCTAATTATGATGAGGCACCAGGAGGCAGGATCTGGGTAGTATGGGACCAAACAAAGGTGGAGTTTGAGGTTATTCGAGTTCATAAACAATATATAGTAGGGCAGGTGAGCATAAGACAACACAATATCAATTTCAACTTTTGTGCAGTCTATGGAATGCATACTATACAAGACATGATGATACTATGCGAGGATCTGAAGGGAACTATGAATGGAGCCAATGGCCCGTGCTTAATAATGGGGGATTTCAATACTATTCTGTCTATTGAGGATAGAGTGCAGGGGAATCCAGTACAAGAGATAGAGGTGAGAGATTTTAAAAACTTCATAATAGATACTGGATTAGATGAACTCAGAACGGTGGGGAGAAAGTTCACCTGGACAAACAATCATGTTCATAGTAGAATTGATAGAATATTGGTTAATGCAGAGTGGATTCAGAAATGGCCTGCCATGGAGGGGATCATTATGAACCCAGGATTTTCAGACCATTGTCATTTGAAAATAACCATTGATGATCCTAAGCAAGAAGGTAGGCGACCTTTCAAGTATTTAAACTGTTTGACCAGCCACCAAGACTTTGATGATATAGTCAAGCAATGCTGGAGAAAGAGGTACAGGGGAACTTCAATGCTAAATGTGTGGAATAAGCTCAAAAAACTATCTAAAGCAGATGAACAGCCAAGAATATAGCAGTATTGGGCAAAAGATCCAAGTAGCAAGGAACAAACTAGAAGGAATTCAAGTGCAGATGACACTTCCAGGAAATGACAATGAATCAATACTACAAGAAAAAGCTGCTAAATTTGAGTTGGCAAAATGGTTGGAAGTGGAGGAAAGTGTTTTGAAGCAGAAGTCGAGAATCAAATGATGTAAGCTAGGGGATTCTAACACAGAATATTTCCAGGCCCGTGTGAAAAACAGACAAGCAAGGGATCATATTGGTAGGTTGATTGACAGTGCAGGGCAAATTCTCCAAAGTGCCACTAAAGTAGAAACATACTGAGTTTCTACAAAAAACTACTTGGTACAGCAGCTCCACAACTGCCAGTAGTTATCCCAAAAATCATGCAGAATGGCTACACTTTGAACAGGCAGCAACAACTGCAGCTAATCAAGCCAATTACTAGAGAGGAAGTGAAGAAAGCTATACACGACATTGATGATAAATAAAGCACCAGGATGTGATGGTTATAATTCTTATTTTTTCAAGAAGACATGGCACATACTTGGTGATGATGTTACTACAGCAGTAATGGAGTTCTTTGAAACTACGAAAATGTGCAAAGCCATCAACTGCACCACTATTACCTTGATACCTAAAGTTAAGAATCCGACTAACATCAAGGAATTCGGGCCTATTTCTTGTTGCATGGTGCCGTACAAGATAATATCAAAAGTCCTAACAGCAAGATTACAGAAAGTTATGACAAACCTAATAGATAACTGCCAAACGGCTTTTGTGCCAGGCTGAATGATTACTGATAACATCATTATAAGTCATGTATTGGTCAAAGGTCATGGGAGGAAGAACATATCTCCAAGATGCATGCTCAAAATTGATATGCAGAAAGCATATGATTCTGTAAAATTGGTATACATTGAACAAGTGATGAAGCTACTGGGATTCCCTGAAAAATTTGTGAAGTGGATGATGGCATACATTAGTATAGTTGCCTACTCTATTATAATTAATGGCAAGGAAAGGACTCAGGCAGTGGGATCCGCTATCACCGGTATTATTGGTGACGGCCATGGAGTATCTGAGCAGATTATTGAAGCCTTTGAAGGAGAACAGGAAATTCAAATTTCACCCAAAATGTGCCAAAGTCAACCTAGTGCACTTGGGATTTGCTGATGATCTATTACTTTTTTGTAGACGGGGCATACAACCAGTCAAGGTACTTCATCAACAATTCCAAGTATTCTCTGCAGCCTCAGAGCTAATTGCAAATCCAAACAAAACTTGTATTTATCTGGAGGAGTGAACAACATGACTCAGCAACATATTATGGACATGGTAGGATATACCAAGGGAGAACTACCTTTCAGATACCTAGGGGTCCCTTTGAGCACAAAGAGGCTATCAGATGTACAATGTGAACCTTTAATTGATAGGATTCTAAGCAGGATCTAATGTTGGACAACAAAATTTTTGTCATATGCAGGCAGAGCAATGCTAATCAAGTGTCCCGGTTGCAATCCAAACATTTTGGGCTTCGATTCTCATTCTTCCAAAGAAAATCATCCAGTTCATAGACACAATATGCAGAAGATTCTTATGGTCAGGAACTGCTGAACCTTCCAAAAAGGCATTGATTGCATAGGGCAAGCTATGTACTCCAAAAGTAGCAGGAGGTCTAAATTTCATCAATATGGAGCTGTGGAACAAAGCAGCTATTTGCAAGCTCTTATGGAACATCTGTACAAAGAAGGAAAAGATATGGATCCATTGGATTCATGCATATTACATTAAGTGTAAGAACGAAAAATCCCCAAAATAAGGGGATCTTTGGCAAATAGTCACCCATCATAAATTATTTACCTGCCTCTACTCATAAAAAAATTTCTTTCCCCATTTTTTTAGTGCCCAGCCAAAGCCAACCAAATGCAATCATACTCAGCAACTAAACCAAGTCAAGCCAAACCAAATCAAATCAATTCAAGTCAAATCAACAACAATAACTTCAGTGATATTCCACTTGATCCCACAAGTGGAATAAGAAACAAACCGATTCAAGTCAAATCAAGCTACATTAAGCCAAATGGATAAGAAAGGTTGGGTAGGTAAAATTGTAACTAGCTTTCAAATGGAAGAAGGGCAATTATTTTTGAAGCTCAATGCGCGTTTTGCAATAATTGCTCGAAAAACAACAAAGTACCTGAAGGGCATCGTGGAGGATATCCTTGTGAAGCTCCCAAAAACTCTTTTTTCCTTCTGGCCGTCCCATAAAGAATCAAGATTCAGAGTACCCTTATTCATTTCACTTTAGATTGAAATTCAGGCATAAATTAATATCTTTTAAAATAAAGCTAGATGTATAAGCACTACACAGAATGACCATCTCAAAAATTTGAAGAAAAAATAATCAAGGAAACAACGTTCTCTTTTGTTCCTCCAATAAATGAGGCAGGAGTGACATTCTTAAACACAACATACAGGAAGCAAAATTATGGTTCCCACGGTAAGGTTAAACAACACAGTATGGCCTAGGAAAGGATGCTAATTAGTTCTAGGAGCAGCCCATTCAACTCTAAGGATGAGATTGTCATAACCATAGCCATTCAGCTTGTTTATGGCCCTCTCAGCATCTTCTCTGTTGACGAAGTTGACAAAACCAAATCCTCTGCTCATTCCAGTCTTTTGATCAATGGCAACATACACTCGGCTGACATGACCAAAGGGACGGAACAGCTCCAACAAGTCGGCCTCCCGAGTGTCCTCGGAAAGGTTGGTGACCCTAACAGAGTTCTCTTCGTTTCTTCTTCTCATCTCAGTGCCACCACCACTTCCCCTCTCAGCACCACCACCTCTCATGCTCGGAGGTACATAAGCACCCTTTTGAGGACCAGCTCCAGTGGCAGGCGCTTCCGCTGATGGTGGCTTATCCATGAAGGTGTCACTTGGCTGAGCAAGATCCTTGAATGGGCATTTTGATGTCCAATGATCACCCTTCTTCCCACAGGTCCTACACACCATAAGAACAGCCCCTGCTTTTCCAATTTGAGCCAATGAGTCTCCAGCGGCTTTAGATTCGTCTTGCTTGGAACCTGTTCAGAATTAGATAATGACAATGACAGAGTTAGGTATACTTTAACTTCAGCTCAGGCAAGGGATGTGTCTCCTTCAATACTCGCACACAAACACAGCATCTAACACCACAGCGCCAAAAAAAAAAGCAAATCAAAGGGAAAAGATCCACCCCTTAATTGAAAACACATATGAGGGTACAACTCACCAAACAGTTCTCCATTACTACAATGGTCACACATGCATCAATGCGAGTTAATAATGTGTACAACTCTCAGAAACGCAGATGAGAGAGAACAATTCACCAAACAGTTTCTATGACTATACTGGTTACACATGCATCCATGCGAGTCAATATGTGTACAACTTTAATGTGTTCAACACTCAGGCTACCATTACAGGAGAAATAGTTTCAATAATACAATCTCGTTCCTTAACAAAGTTGCAATGTTCATTAAAATAGCTACACAGGCAGCATTCCACAAGTGTATAATTTTCTAATTTCTCATAACTCAAATAGGAGACCGCATATATAGCTGCAAAGCCAATCTTTTTCGTCAACAAAGGTGCAGAACCAATACCAAAGCTGATACGAATCTTGGCAAATGCATACAGTTAATTGCAATTCCTTAACTCACTACTTTGGTTGGATAGCAAATAATAAATGATCTTGAATCTAACATGTGCCATGCGACTGTATAACTACATATATTAAGCCGCACGAGGATCTGACTAAATATGTTTTTAGCAAATAATAGCTATACTTAAATGGGATACCTGATATGCAGATGCAGGAAAAAAGACAATCTTTTTCCCTATTCATGGGATAGAACTAAGATATCAGATATTTCGCATACTAAGACTAAATCCTGCATCATAACATATTGCATTCGACTAAAGAGAACAAATTTATCCAAAAGATGGCCCTTATTTCAAACCAACCAACAACCTTTTAACAACCCCCCAAACCAAAAACTAATTCTCCATATACTATTCAATCATTACTACCTTTGAACTGCAACAAAACTCGACAATTTCCTTCTTTTCCTTTCTCCATATAGACAGAGATCTGACAACTACTCATTTTATCAGAACAAAATCACATCGACCAGATAATTACCCTGTTACAGTAGTCAAAAAATAGCAACCAACTCACAACAAATCAGATAATAAGTCCAGATGAGGATCTAGGATTTAAACATGGGTTGGAGTTCCGGATTCTACCACTCCGATTTGATTTACTGAGTTCGAAATCCATTATTTCTATTTATTTAATGGATTTTAGACACATGTACGAGGTCCAAGCCAAAGCTACTTATGATCTATATCCGCTTTCCCCTGATAATAACACAAAAACAGCATACCCAAAAAAACCTAACGGCCCAATTAACAATAAACACAGAATAACAAATCACAACAGAAAGAAAATCCCAATTAAGATTAAGCAAAGACGAGAAGAAAAGATCGATACCGGGGGCTCTAGGGCGCTCAAGAATAATCTCCTCAGTAGAAACCATGGTGAGACGAGCACCCACGTCCTCATGAACTGCATCCCCAAACTTAGGCCAAGACCGCCTCTCAACAGCCCCTTTGCTCAGCCTAGCATTCGCAAGCTTACGGATACGTGTCGTAGTAGTGATTTTCACCTTGTTTCCTTCAGCGTTAAATTTGTATTCCACTACTTTCTTCACCCCATTCTCGTCTGGCCCAAATATTTGCTTCGGCGGTAACAGGAAATCCAAGTCCTCCGCATCATCTTCTAGCTCCCCCCATCGGAGTTTTGGTTGGTTCGTCGCTTCCATCGCCATTGAAAGATGAGCCGCTAAGGTCTAGAGAGATAAAGAGACAACAACTATTTTGGTATTAGGTTTTGTTTTATGTTTTATTGAGACCAATTTTGGTATACATAAAAGAGGGTGTAGTGGCGGTGAAGGAGTGGGCTGGGCTTCAATTTTGCAGTGATGGATTTCTTTGTTTAATATAGCACGAGTTAGCCACTTTTAGGTGTAGTATTTAAAATATAGTCAATTTTTGTAATGTATTTAAAGCAAGCTTAGACGGGAAAAAATAGACTGCTTATTATTTCAGATCATGAGTCTGAAGTTCAGCATAATAGTTCAAAACTTCAGATCTTTGAACGGGAATTTTCAAACTTTTGTGATTCTAGTCGGAGGTCTGAAGTTTGATTTGAGGTGGCTAAATTTTAAATACTTTATAAATTGCAGCTATTATATAAATAGCGATCCTATTTCTGCACTACGTCTGATTTCTTTCATTCTTCTTTTTCCTCTTTTCTTTCTAGTACTTCATTGGCAAAACAAAAAGTGTCTGTTTATAGTTTCCTTTATATCTCTTTATAGTTTTAATACAACGAGATTCAATAGGACTAAGGACCCATTTTGGCCCTAAGAAATTTTTCATATTTTTACTTTGTTCAAATCAGTATTTGTTTATGAAAATTTCAAAAATTACTTGAAAATTAATTTCCAAATTTTTTAAAAATTTTAAAAACTCCAAAAAAGTTATTTTTCAAATTATTCACAAAAATTCAAAAACAGCTTCGAACTGTATTCATATCCACTTAAAATTTCAAGTATCATTTTCACCTAAAAATTAATTTTACTTTTTTTTTCGAATTCTTAAAATTCTTATGTGCAAACGCCCTCTAAAAGTGACCAAGAGACCATCAAAGTCAACTTTATTAGAGTGTGGTTCGATTTTTAAACTTTTTAAGAAAATGAATATTTTGTGAGAATATGGATAGTGTCGATGCTTGAAGCTTCCTGTACGAAAATGGAAATAAAATAGATTATATTGAAAAGCGGAATATAGTAAAATAATTAAGAAAATATACAAATAAATCACATATAAAAATGTTGGTGAGATGTTTAACTGGAACTTTATTAGTGCTACATTAGTCCGACGCAAAAAAAATATTATCTTCTTTTAAAGGTTAGGTAATTTCGTTTAAGCATGTAGTTTCTTTTTTTTTTTTTTTTTTTGGTCAAACAGGATAATCTATATAAATATATAAAGTTGAAAATTAAAAAAGTGATGTAGCACCTCTTATATGTAAGAAAATCTATTTATCTTTTTTCTCAATTTTTTGCTATTTTATTCTTATTTTCCATCTAAAAATTTGCAGAAATTTAAGGTTACCAGATTTATTTACTTCGATTATTAATTTTATTTATCACTCCATTACTTTCCTGAAATCTCTCTGTTTTCCTTGTATTGCTTTTTGTATTGGGAAAAATTGAGTTTACATATTAAAAAAGTGTGAAGATGACGTGTCATGACACGTAGGCTGGTCAAATAGTCAAAGAGTTACAGTTAGCCAAGAGGCACGAGTAGTAATAGATGCGAGCAAAAGCAAAGGAAGAGGTACGGGCGGTTATTTAAAGGATACAGCGCCAGTACCTATTCAAGAAATTTAAGTTCAATAATCAAGAAGAGTCAAGGGAATGAATCTGACAATATACGAGGGTCCAAATACAGTATTTGATAAGCATCAAATGCTGAAAACGTTAGAGAATCTGTCTTAAATGTAATGATTATGTAACGTAGCATTCAATGTCATTTATTGCCCATAATAACCTTATTATGACCAAAGCAAGGCACTTACATCCGAAATAGCTATAAAATGAGAGGATTGAACAGTTGTAGGGAAACGAAAGATCATCTGAATATACTTTGGTTTACTTGCTTTATTCAATTATATTCTGGCTATTCAAATTACTTTCTTTTATACATTCTTGCGATTATCAGTAACCGGTGTTCTTCTAAATTATAGCTTTAGTCAAAATTCTATTTTTTGGTTAAACAAATTGGTTCCGTTACCGGGAATCTGATAATCCATTTTATTTTAGCCTAACTTTCCTTGTTACATCAACCATGTCAAACAACAATGATAACGCTCCAAGAAACCAAGAAATAACCCAGCAACTTCAGGGAGATCCACAAAACAATAACGTACTGATTCCTTCTCCACGAGGCTCTCAACGGCGATCTCGTGAAGGCACTCCTGATGGGTCTTACACAGATGGACAGGCTCAATTTGAGAATGTTGAAACTATGGATGAGGCTTTGCAAAAACTTATTGTCGCACAAGTCAATAAAGCTCTTCAGGCTTTTGTTAGTCAATTACCTGTTGCACCACCCACACCCACACCAAATAACAACACGCTAGAGAACCCTCGTTACGGGCTCGTTAATTCAGGTAGTGGTGGAACCCCCAGCGAATCACAGGAGGGAGAACTAGGTAATTTAGTTAATTCTGATTTACAAAATTTAGTACTAACATTGCAGAAACAGCTCAAAGAGCAAAGTGACCGCATAGAGCAAATACCCAAGGTGTCACCCGTGATCAAAGGGGTAGATATGGATAAATATTCACAACAACCCTGGAAGCCAAGTGCTGCTCCCTTTTCAATCCCAAAGAAATTCAAAATGCCTGATATACCAAAATACGATGGAACAACAGACCCGCGAGACCACGTGACTGCATTCACAACAGGCGTAAAAGGCAATGATTTGACTAAGCAGGAGATTGAATCTGTATTAGTCCAAAAATTTGGTGAAACACTCACTAAGGGTGCACTAACATGGTATTGTCTTTTACCCGAAATTCTATAAATTCTTTTGTTGAGCTTGCAGATTCTTTCATCAAAGCACACTCGGAAGCCCAAAAAGTCGGAAAAAAATGGAAGATATTTTCAAGATCAAACATGGGGACTCAGAATTGCTTAGGGAGTTTGTGGACAGATTCCAGCGTGAAAGAATGATATTGCCACGTGTACCGGATAACTGGGCAGCTATAGCATTCACGAGCAATTTGAATGAAAAAAGCTCAGAAGCTACAAGGCGACTCAAGGAAAGCCTTCGTGAATTCCCAGCTACAACAAGGAATGATGTTTACAACCGTTATAGCACAAAACTGAGGATTGAAGAAGATATTATTTCACGACATCAAAAAGAAGAAAAGGTAAGCTCAAAACGGGCTGAAAACAAAAAAAGGTCCGGTAAAAACAGGTACGAGCCATACATGGGATCTGCGGAAGAGACTCACGCTAAAAACAGGACAATCAGAGGTACGATCATAGATCAAGGAATAGGAGTCAGGCTCATCATCAAGATTTGGGAGTGACCGAAGCGCACGTGAGCCACGAGACGATGATGGAGGTCTAAAGGCAAGGTTTGGGGATTATAATTTCAACGTGAGCACTTATGAACTCGTGGCTGTTTTAAGAAGCATGGAGATAAGGTACGGTGGCCAAAGGATATGAGATCAAATCCAAATAGACGAAACCCTGATCATTGGTGCGAATTTCATAACAATCACGGGCATAAAATAGCAGATTGCAGGTTTTTACAGGTGAAGCTGATCATTCGTTAAAACAAGGGTATCTCACTGAGTTATTCAGTGAGAAAGGTAAACAAGCATATATAAAGAACAGGCAGGAGCCTCCAAAACCACCTTCTCCAAAAGAACTGTCAACGTTATAAGTAGGGGTGAAGAGATCAATGGTGTATCATATAAAAAGATTTCCAAAGTAACAATTACCCACGGGAAGCGGCCGCGACATGTCTTGGAGGAAGAAAATATTATGTTCGATGATGCAGGTGCCGAGGGTCTATTAGCTCCACATAACGACGCACTGGTAATATCTTTACTTGTACATGACACTAACGTGAAACGAGTTTTAATTGATCCAAGTTGTTCCGTGAACATTATTTTGGTAAGAGTATTATGTGAGATGCAAGTTGAAGATAAAGTGATACCAAAGGCGCATACTCTATCTGGATTTGATAATTCTAGTGTTGTCACAAAAGGAGAGGTAACACTCACCACATTCGCTGAAGGAGTCATCAAAGATACAAAGTTCCAGGTGGTAGATATGGAGATGGCTTACAACATAATTCTTGGGAGACCATGGATCCACAAAATGGATGTTGTTCCTTCAACCTTGCATCAAGTTATTGAATTTTCACCGCCATGGGGAATATGTCAAATCAGGGGGGATCAACAAACATCCAGGAGCATCAACTCCGTGGCTAATTTAAGTGCGAAGGGTGAAGAGAAATAGCAATTACAGAATCCAGTTGAGGATAACTTAACATCAACCTCAACTGAACAAGGGCAAACGGATGTGGATTCAAGGCCCGATTCCATTCAAGAACCAGAGGAAAATGAAAACATCAAAACGACGATAGAAGAGTTGGAGGCAGTGGTTTTGTTTGTACACTGGCCAGAAAGAAAAGTGTATATAGGAGCCAATCTCAGCGCGGATATGAAACGTAAGCTGATTGAATATTTAAAAGATAACGCAGATTGTTTTGCTTGGTCCCATTCTGATATGACAGGTATACCACCGGAGGTAATGACTCATAAGTTGAATGAAGACCCATCCATCCACCTATCAAACAAAAGAAGAGAAAGCAGGGCACTTTAAAAAATCAGGTGATTCAGGACGAGGTGCACAAATTGTTAAAGAATGGATCTATTCGCGAGGTAAAGTATCCTGGGTGGCTAGCCAACACTGTTGTGGTACATAAAAAGAACGGTAAATGGCGAGTCTGTGTAAACTATATAGATCTTAACAAAGCTTGTCCTAAAGACTCTTTTCCATTACCTCATATAGATCAACTAATTGATGCTACTGCAGGGCATGAGTTGTTAAGTTTTTTAGATGCATATTCAGGTTATAATCAGATTAAAATGGATCCGGGAGATGAAGAAAAAACTTCATTCATAACAAACAGGGGGACTTACTGTTATAAAGTAATGCCTTTTGGTCTAAAGAATGCAGGAGCAATGTATCAGAGGTTAGTTACCAAAATGTTTCAAGAGCATTTGGGAAAAACTGTGGAGGTCTATATAGATGATATGCTCGTTAAAACTCAGCACTCAGGAGATCATATATCGCATCTGTCTGAAACGTTTAAAATTTTGCGGAAATTTAATATGAAGTTAAATCCCGAAAAATGTGCATTTGGTGTTGCATCAGGTAAGTTCTTAGGTTTTCTTGTTTCTAACCATGGTATTGAGGTGAATCCTGCACAGATTAAGGCCATTAAAGAAATCCCTGATATACTTTCGAGCAAGAAAGAAGTTCAAAGATTAATAGGGAGGATTGCAGCATTGGGAAGATTCATTTCTAAATCATCAGAGAAATGTTTTAATTTCTTCTCAGCCCTTAAGAAGCAGGATCATTTTGAATGGAATGAGGAATGTCAACAGGCACTCAGGAATTTGAAAACATACTTATCAAATCCACCTTTGCTAGCAAAACCAAAGGCTGGGGAAAGACTACTCATCTACCTTGTTGTTTCAGAAGTAGCGGTAAGTGCTGTTTTGGTTCGAGAAGAACAAGGTAAACAATCCCCTATTTATTATGTTAGTAAGTCTTTGTTAGATGCGGAGACGCGGTATCCTCAATTAGAAAAGCTTGCACTTGCATTAATCATGGCATCTAGGAAATTAAGACCTCACTTTCAGTGTCATCCTATTGTTGTATTAACTGCCTATCCTTTACGTAATATTTTACATAAGCATGAATTATCAGGTAGGTTGGCTAAGTGGGCTATAGACTTAAGTGAATACGAAATCACGTACCAGCCTAGAACTGCTATAAAATCACAAGTGTTAGCTGATTTCATGGTTGATTTTAGCCAAGGGATGCAATTAGAAGCAGAAAAAGAATTACAGGTGCTCAATGGAGCTAATCCAGGAACTTGAACTTTATTCGCTGATGGTTCATCTAACGTAAAAGGTGCAGGTTTAGGGATTGTCTTGGTACCACCTACGGGTGAAATCATTCGACAAGCTATCAAATGTCATTTTATAACTAACAATGAGGCAGAGTATGAGGCTGTGATTGCAGGTTTAGAATTGGAACGAGAACTTGGCATAAATCAAATTATAATCAAAAGCGATTCACAACTCGTGGTTAATCAAATGCTGGGGACTTATACAGCCAGGGAAACAAGGATGCAACATTATTTAGAAAAGGTGCGGGAATTGATAAAGCAATTTCAAACCTGGAAGGTTACACAAATACCAAGGGATGAAAATCTCGAAGCAGACGCCTTAGCCAATCTCGCATCTGCGGCTGACGTAGCAAATGATGCAAGCGCCTCAGTTATTCATTTATTTCATTCAGTTCTTGACCCCGACAAGAAATAGGTAAATTTTAATAATTTAACTTGGGATTGGAGGAACGAAATTGTTGCTTTTTTGCAGTATGGAACCATCCCTGATGATAAGAAAAAAGCTCATGCGCTTCGAAAAAAGGCTGCTCGGTACTGCTTAAACCAGGGCAACCTATATCGTAAAATGTTCGGCGGTCCCTTAGCCAGATGCCTTGGACCTTCTCAAACGGAGTACATAATGAGGGAAATACACGAGGGGCATTGTGGGAATCACGCCGGAGGAAGATCACTGGTGAGAACCTTAATAAGGGAAGGTTATTACTGGCCTAAAATGGAAGAAGAAGCAGAAAGTTCGTGGCCAAATGTGATAAATGTCAAAGGTACGGTAATAATATGCATAGACCTTCGGAGTTATTACATCCAGTCATTGCACCATGGCCGTTTATGAAATGGGGAATGAATATCGTAGGTCCATTACCACAAGCAAAAGAGCAGGTAAAATTTCTGCTCGTACTCACTGATTATTTTACTAAATGGGTAGAAGCAGGAGCATTCAAACAGGTACGAGAAAAGGAAGTCAAAGATTTTATTTGGCAAAATATCATATGTCGATTCGGTGTACCAAAGGAGATCGTATGTGATAATGGCCCTCAGTTTATAAGAACTCAAATCACGGAATTTTTTCAAAGTTGGCAGATTAAAAGGATTACATCTACACCTTATCATCCGGTGGGTAATGGGCAAGCAGAATCAACGAACAAGGTTATTATCAGTAACTTAAAGAAGCATTTAGAAGAGTCAAAAGAAAATTGGCCAGAAGTGCTACCTGGTGTTTTATGGGCATATCGCACAACAACAAAAACAAGTACGGGAGAAACACCATTTTCATTGGTTTATGGAGCAGAAGCTTTAATTCCAGTTGAGATAGAGAGAGCCAAGTACGAGGTTTGCACATGCAAAAGAAGAGTCTAATAACGAAGAAATGCGTGTAAGCCTCGATTTACTTGAAGGAAGAAGGGAAGCTGCATTAGTAAGAACGACAGCACAAAAACAAGTCATAGAACGGTACTACAACCGGAAAGCACGCCTTAGATTTTTCAAAATTGGGACTTTGTGCTCAAAAAGGTTTTTCGATCTACAAAGACAGCTAATATGAGAAAATTAAGTCCAACATGGGAAGGACCCTATAGGATCTGTGGCATTGCAGGCAAAGGAGCATATGAGTTGGAAACAATGGATGGCAAAATATTACCTTCGCATTGGAACGCTGTTCACCTGAAGAGATACTATTTCTAAGGAATACCCATGGTCAGGTACCCATCTTTTAAAGTTTATTTTTGAATTGTTAAAATTTTACTAACGATTTTAGATGATAGGCAAAAAGCTAACCCGTACTAAATGATGAGTCACGACCTGTAAGGCACACGGAATAAACTAAAATTCCTGGCCTAGGGTTACAATTATTCTGATAGAAATACAAACGGGTTAAGCAGTCTTCATCTAAAATCGCACCTCCGAGTCCCGTATGTTTTTCCTTTTCAGGAAAAGGACCAAATGAGAGAAACAATCAAGTGCTCGAGGCTTCATACTTCAACGCTCAAACACTTGGGGGACTACATAATATACACGAGTATGTGTTTAAAGAAGGCAAAGAAGATTGAGGAAAAATCAAGAATGACTGGGTCAATAGCTGGTTTGAATCCTAAGGTGAAAGGGTATGTATAAACAAAAGAAAACCCCATCAAGTAAGAAGTGATTCTCTGATTTGGGTTAGGAATAATGATAGGAAAGTCATCACTCCAATGGCAATCTTTGCGAACTACAGGAGCCAAAATTTCTGTAATCTGAGTGGGAAAAGCATCAGCACGATCTAAAGTAGACACCTGATTCCTAAGAGATTCTCTGTCATGATAAAAAGACAATTCCGTAGGGACTATCTCTTCTACTAAAGGTTCTCGTAATGGTTCAGAAGGTTCTTTACCCTTAGAGGAAGATTTTTGAGAAAGGGAACCTCTGGTTCTGGAAGAAGGGCCAGAACCAGGAGATAAAACAGAAGGGCCTCGTACAGATCCCGAACTGCGGTGCCTACCTCCCCTTCTGCCCCTGCTAAGAGTACTAGGGAAGGTATCAACAATGGAAGCCTTTCTAGGGTTAGGGTTCGACGAAGACATAATGAAAAAAGATGATACGAGGAGGAAACAAACAGAGATTTGAAAAATAAAGTGTTCAGTAAACTTTATGGGACAAAGACAAAGAAAGAAGTTATATTTATATTGATGATCAACCGTCAAAGGAAAAAGTGCAATGATGAAGGGCCATAATAATGATAACTGACACTTCGTGACACGTGTGAAACGCATTAAATGAAAGTGACAATTGAAGTGTCAATTCTGTCACAGCATTAATGGTGACAAAAATTCCCGTTTTAATGAAATCCACTTCCCAAGTATTCAATTGGTGAATAAATAGTAAGTGGAGGGACTATCTGTATTGGAAAAAATTGAGCTTACATATTAAAAAAGTGTGAAGATGACGTGTCATGATACGTAGGCTGGTCAAATAGTCAAAGAGTTACAACTAGCCAAGAGGCACGAGTGGTAATAGATGCGAGCAAAGACAAAGGAAGAGGCACGGGCGGTTATTTAAAGGATTCAGCGCCCGTACCTATTCAAGAAATTTAAGCTCAATAATCAAGAAGAGTCAAGGGAATGAATCTGACAACATACGAGGGTCCAAATACAGTATTTGATAAGCATTAAATACTGAAAACGTTAGAGAATCTGTTTTAAATGTAATGATTATGTAATGTAACATTCAATGTCATTTATTACTCATAATAACCTTATTATGACAAAGGCAAGACATATATCTCAAAAATAGCTATAAAAAGGGGAAGACTGAACGATTGTAGGGATACGAAAAATTATCTGAATATACTTTGGTTTACTTGTTTTGTTTAATTATATTCTGGCTATCCAAATTACTTTCTTTTATACATTCTTGCGATTATCAGTAACCCGTGTTCTTCTAGGTTATTGCTTTAATCAAAATTCCATTTTTTGGTTAAACAATGGAGTTAGAAGTTTGAAGAGTGTGTATATATATATATATATATATATATATATATTGATTGTCCAGAAGATGTGGATTTGTTTGTTCTTTCTAAAGGACAAAATATGGGGTTATTGCTAAGGAAACAGAGAAATAATTAAAGTTTCAAAGAATCTTGATACTTATATACAGGTAACTCTGTGACCTATATGTGTTTGTAGTACACACTAAAGAAAATACTATGAATTAATTAGCGCCGGACAGATTCCATTGCTAAACAACATATTTCTGTTGTTAAACCAGTTCAACATTAATGGATAGTGACGAATTATCAAAAACGATTTAATATTAGCGACGGACTAGCAAGGAATTTCATAGCTAATTTTTTTTCTTTTTGTAGTGAGTATATGTTCTATTTATAATACATGAATGTTACTTGGATAATTATCATAACATATTTTCAACCTCTAGTTGCTCAAGTACGTAGTTATGCTTCTCTGATGGAATTCTCTACCAATGTTAAGCTCTAGTCTTTTTAGAAATTGCCCCACCATGGCTTCAAAAAAGATTTAACTTGTACACTGATGGTATAAAAAGTATACAATTTAAGCCATATTTAATGCTCTTCTTTAATTAGTGGAATTTTACATTAGTAACTTGTTCATTTCGATCAAGGTTTTATTGATCTAAAATGAACCAACATATATTTAATTATGTTGGTTTTTAGGCGAATGTAAGGAGTTGGACGTGAAGGGGAGCTTTGGAAAAACCGTAATGTTATTTCCGTGTGACCTATAGGCCAAGGGAGGTTCGAGCCGTAGAAGCAACCACTAACGCTTGTATTAGGGTAGGTTGTCTACATCAAACCCCTAGATGTGCGGCTCTTCCCTGAACTCTACGTGAATGCGGGATGCTTTGTGCACCAGGCTGACCTTTTAATTTTTATAAGGAGTTAGACATTACGATCGTGCAATAGGTTCTTGGTAATATATGTTGTGTGATGCTACTGTCAGAATTTGTATCAGTGTCCTTCTAATATGAAGAGAAATAGAAACAATTCATATATATGAATGGTGATGACAGTTAGCTAGGGTTTAAATTCTTTGACTTTTTTACTCTAATTAGGTGGTGGATATGATAAGAAAATTACCTTTTATTGTTCTAATACAAAACGACAGTGTATTAAGCTTGAAATGCCAGAAAAATTAAGCATAAAAGGACAGTAGTCTAGATATGCAATAATTCTTGAAGTACATTTTTTGATTCTCTTGAATTAATATTCTCTCCAGGTTTGAACAGATCCTCGTCCTTTGCCTTTGCCACTCTTATCAAAATCTTATATTATGTTTTGTTTCTTTCAATATTCCCAGATATAAATATCATAGTGATCGTTAATGCAAATAATCTTTCTTTTCAACCACATATCTTTCTCTAAGTAAAAGTTAAGCCCTTGGGGTGCGTGCGGTAATACATCTAAGAAATTATTCCATCGAACGTACTTCTCTCTGGATACAGTAATAGATAATGTCTAAGCGAAAGAACTTACACCAACGAGTGATAGAAAAATACTTTTGACATCTCAAAAAGAAATATTCCAAAACTATGTCTAGATTCACTTTCTTACTATATTAATGAGTCACTATTATAGTAATTATTTTAAGTATATTTGTAACAGAAAATTAATTTAATTTTGTAGTCAATTGGGACAAAATTAATTTGGCTATTGAATGAGATTTGAACGTTACTTTTGGTTATAAAAACGTCTATTACATTTGATAGCCTTAATGGCTTATGATTTTAACGTATAAACCTTTGACGAGCCTTTATGGCTTAGACATTTTAATCAGATGGTGTATTCCATTTTTTGGACTATATAAGTCCTTTGTGTGGTCACTTTGAAAAAAAAGGGAAAAAAAATCTAAGAAAGTATCTTCTCCTCTTTCTTTTATGCCGGGGCTTTTTTTTATTTAATCTTTGTTGTTTCTGCTCCTAGTTATACTAGAAGGACTTGTTGAATCTTGGGGGATACGCGTAATTTCATATATCACTGTGTGGGCGAAATATCCTTAAGGACAGTGTCCTTGACACGCCTCAAGCTAAACTTTTTATTCTCCATAATCATCCAATATTTTCCGACAATCTGTCCCGACCCTAAAACCGACCCGATCGTGATGGCGCCTATCAAAAACTAGACCAGCCGACAGAATTCCCAAATCAAACCATTATTCTATAAAAGCCATTTTTAAGTCATTAATTAACAAGTAATCTCATAACATAAGTCTAAATAACTAGTGCGGAATAAATACACCAGCCCGGCATCGGGGTGCCACAAGTCACGAGCATCTACTAAGGTCTGAATACAATGAAGAGTCTAAAAAATATACTAAAAACAATCTGAGGAGGATAAGAGGGAGAAAAGCAGGGCTGCAAACGCCGGGCAGCTACCTTGCTAACACCGATGAACATGCCACTGAGTGATCAACACCCGCTACCGGGTTCAGAAATACCTGAATCTGCACACAAGGTGCAGGGAGTAATGTGAGTACGCCAACTCAGTAAGTAATAAAAGTAAATGAAAGCTGAGCAGTAAGAAAAAAGAAAATTCCACGTCACAGCACTACAGCAAATACAGTACATTTCCAAAACTGTACAGAACTCAATTATCTCGTAAAACAAATTCAATTTCAACCTTTTCTTTTAAAACATCATTCAATAGTTTCAAATAAGTGAAGAAACAGTGAGGCAAAATGATAGAAACGTAAACAGCCCCTCGGGCAAGACATGTACCATAAACCGCCCCTCGGGCAAATATCAACAGAACCAGCCCCTCGGGCTACCTCACAATCGCTCGTAATCAGCCCCTCGGGCAACAACATGATACAACAACAGCCCCTCGGTCAATATCACATCACTTACACTGGGTACCCGCGCTCACTGGGGGTGTACAGACTCTGGAGGGGCTCGTACAACCCAAGTGCTATAACAAGCCATCTCGTGGCATAAATCAGTCAGGCCCTCGGCCTCATAATAACAAGCCACCTCGTGGTATAAATCAATCAGGACTTCGGCCTCACAATATCATGAATCAATAACAGCTTGTTGCGGCGTACAGCCCGATCCCATAATATTCTCACAACGTAGGCCCTCGGCCTGCCAAGACCCTAAACCCGGACCAGGTCGTGATGGCGCCTCTCGTGAAGACAAGGCCAACCGACACACTTCTAATTCACTTTAAGCAATTAAAATAATAAATACTAAGTCTTTTACAGAATTAAAGTCCCTAAAAATAAGCAGCTAACAATATTAATTGCGAAATTTAAACCAACACAGCCCGACATCGGGGTGTCACAAGTCATGAGCATCTAAAATAATACTACAAGTCTGAAAGTCTACTCCACTACCACATAACTGAATCAGAAAGGAAATGAGATAGAGGGAGAATGCACTAGGCTGCGAATCGCCGGGCAGCTACCTAGTGAATCTCCGGAAATCTGCTGGACAACTCTCAACCCTCGCTAGCAGGACCTGTAGCGCCCGAATCTGCACACAGGGGTGCAGGGAGTAAAGTGAGTACTCCAACTCAGTGAGTAATAACAATAAATGAAGGCTGAGCGATATAAAATCACGTTAAACACAACAATAAGCTATAAGAGGCAGTATAGAATCGGTAAACACAATTAAAAAGTGAAATCTCATAAAACACCTTTTAAGTAGTTAGACAAATAAAGGAAATGCAGCTAAAAAAGGTAAACACATAAGAACCGCCCCTCGGGAACAATAACAACAGAATCTGCCCCTCGGGCAATATCACAGAACAATACCAGCCCACCGGGCTATATCTCATATCACAATGGGTACCCGTGCTCACTGGGGGTGTACAGACTCCGGGAGGGGCCCCTTATGTCCTAAGCGCAATATCAAGCCATCTCGTGGCATCATAAATAGGCTCTCGGCCTCATATCAATCACAAGCCACCTCGTGGCGTACAATCTCAGGCCCTCAGCCTTATTATCATAATTAGTATATCACCGCTGTAGCGTGCAGCCCGACCCAAAAGTAATCTCACACTATAGGCCCTCGGCCTTACTCAGTCAGAATCTCATAAGCCCCTCGGGCAACAGTAAACATGATGCTCAGCTCAAAATATCTTTTAAAATATCATTTAAAGTGTTCAAAATAGAGTAACATGGCTGAGTTTTGAAAACAGTAAAATATGGCATGACTGAGCACAAGTATGAAATCAAACAGTAAGGAAAAATATCAGTAAAGATCCCCTAAGGGTCCAAAGAGTTGGCACGAAGCCCAAATATGGCATTTAGCCCAAAATATAATAATATCAAACAATTAGCTATCAAATACACAGTAAAACAGTCATTCGGGATGGACTAAGTCACAATCCCCAACAGTGCACGACCCCACGCTCGTCATCTAGCGTGTGCGTCACCTCAACATAGCCGAATGATGTGTAATCCGGGGTTTCATACCCTCAGGACAGTATTTAAAATCATTACTCACCTCAATCCGGCCCAAACTTTAGCTCGCAATGCCTTTGCCCCTCGAATCGGCCTCCGGATGCTCCGAATCTACCAAAAATCAGAATACCCAATGAACTGCGGACTCAATTTACCCTTCTTTCCAAATCTCATAACACCCTTCATGGGTGAAACCTTCAACAGAACCTTCTCCCCAACCATGTAGGACACATCCCGAACCTTCCGGTCCGCATAGCTCTTTTGTCTCGACTGCGCTGTACGAAGCCTCTCCAGAATCACCTTCACCTTGTCTAAAGCATCCTGTACCAAATCTGTACCCAGTAGCCTAGCCTCGCCCAGCTCAAACCAACCAACTGGATATCTACACCGCCTCCCATACAAGGCCTCATAAGGAGCCATCTGAATACTCGACTGGTAGCTGTTGTTATAAGCAAACTCTGCAAGCGGTAGAAACTAATCCCATGACCCTCTGAAATCAATGACACAAGCGCGTAACATGTCCTCTAATATCTGAATAGTGCGCTCGGACTGCCCGTCCGTCTGAGGGTGAAAAGCTGTGCTCAACTCAAACTAAGTACCCAACTCTCGCTGTACAGATCTCCAAAACTGTGAAGTAAACTGAGTACCCCGATCTGAAATGATAGAAACTGGGACACCATGCAAACGAACAATCTCCCGGATATATATATCTCTGCCAACCGCTCTGAAGAGTAAGTAGTACAGATAGGAATGAAGTGCGCGGACTTGGTCAGCCGATCCACAATCACCCAAATAGCATCGAACTTTTTCAAAGTCCGTGGGAGCCCAACTACAAAGTCTATGGTGATCCGCTCCCACTTCCACTCTGGAATGTCCATCCGCTGAAGCAAGCCACCCGATCTCTGATGCTCATATTTCACTTGCTGACAATTGAGACACCGAGCTACAAATACCACAATGTCTTTCTTCATTCTTCTCCACCAATAATGTTGTCTTAGATCCTGATACACCTTCGCGGCACCCGGATGAATGAGTACCGCGAGCTATGGGCCTCCTCCAGAATCAACTCCCGAAGCCCATCTATATTGACCACACATATCCGGCCTTGCATCCTCAACACCCCCATCATCACCGATAGTCACATCTCTGGCATCATCATGCTGAACTCTGTCCTTAAGGACAAGCAAGTGAGGGTCATCATACTGGCGCTCTCTGATGTGCTCATATAAGGAAGACCGAGAAATCACACAAGCCAATACCCTACTAGGCTCCGAAATATCCAACCTCACGAACCGGTTTGCCAAAGCCTGAACATCCGCTGCAAGAGGTCTCTCCCCAATTGGAATATATACCAAACTCCCCATACTCACCGCCTTTCGGCTCAAAGCATCGGCCACCACATTGGCCTTCCCCGGGTGATACAAGATAGTAATGTCATAATCCTTAAGCAACTCCAACAACCTCCGCTGCCTCGGATTGAGATCCTTCTGCTTGAACAAGTGCTGGAGGCTACGATGATCAGTATACACCTCACAAGACGCACCATACAAATAATGCCTCCAAATCTTCAACGCGTGAACAATGGCAGCCAACTCCAAATCATGAACAGGGTAGTTCTTCTCATGAGGCTTCAACTGACGAGAAGCATAGGCAATAACTCTACCCTCCTGCATCAGAACACACCTAATACCAACTCTCGAAGCATCACAATACACGGTATAAGAACCTGAAGCTGATGGCAATACTAACACTGGAGCTGTGGTCAAGGCAGTCTTGAGCTTCTGAAAGCTCTCCTCACACTTATCGAACCACTGAAATGAAACACCCTTCTGAGTCAACTTGGTCAAGGGCGATGCAATAGATGAAAATCCCTGAACAAACCGACGATAATAACCCGCCAAACCAAGAAAACTGCGGATCTCTGTGGCTGAGGACAGTCTGGGCCAACTTTGAACCGCCTCTATCTTCTTCGGGTCAACCTGAATACACTCGCTGGACACCACGTGCCCCAAGAAAGCCACAGAACTGAGCCAAAACTCACATTTGGAGAACTTTGCATAAAGCTTCTCCTCCCTCAATCTCTGTAACACCACTCTCAAATGCTCCACGTGCTCCTCCTGACTACGCGAGTATACCATAATATCATCAATGAAGACTATGACAAATAAGTCGAGATACGACCGGAACACGTTGTTCATCAAATGCATGAACGTTGCTGGGGCATTGGTCAGCCCGAAAGATATCACCAAAAACTCATAATGACCATATCGGTTCCTGAAAGTTGTCTTAAGAATATCTGAGTCCCTAATCTTCAATTGGTGAACCCGAACGGAGATCAATCTTGGATAACACTCTCGCTCCCTGAAGCTGGCCAAACAAATCATTGATACGAGGAAAAGGATACTTGTTCTTAATTGTTACTTTGTTAAACTGCCTGTAATCAATGCACATTCTCATCGTGCCATCCTTCTTCTTCACAAAAAGAACCGGCGCACCCCACGGTGACACACTAGGACGAATGAACCCCTTGTCAAGGAGCTCCTAAAGCTGCTCCTTTATCTCCTTCAACTCCGCTAGTGCCATATGATATGGTGGAACAGAAATGGGCTGAGTGCCCGGCACCAGGTCAATACCAAAATCAATATACCTCTCTGGTGGCATGCCCGGCAGGTCTGCAGGAAACACATTGGGAAAATCCCTCACAACTGGAACAGAATCAATACTGGGAGTCTCTGCACTATCATCCCTCACAAATGCTAAGTATGAAAGACAACCTTTCCCAACCATACGCTGGGCCTTCAAGAAAGAAATCACCCTGCTGGGAACATAATCGATCGAATCTTGCCACTCAATCCGTGGCACACCAGCATAGCTAACGTCACTGTCTTGGCATGACACTCCAGAATAGCCCGGCACGGAGATAACCAGTCTATGCCCAAAATAACATCGAAATCCACCATACATAACAACAATAGATCCACTCGGGTCTCCAGACCCCTAATAGACACAACGCATGACCGGTACATACGGTCTACCACAACTATATCGCCCACCGGCATAGAGACATGAACAGAAGAAACGAGGGACTCGCTGGGCATATCCAAATAATGGGAAAAATAAGACGACACATAAGAGAAAGTAGAACCAGGGTCAAATAGCACAGAAGCATCCCTGCGGCAGACTGAGATAATACCTATAATCACCGCATCTGAAGCAATCACATCAGGCCTAGCTGGAAGTGCATAGAAGCGAGCCTGACCACCACCGGATCGACCTCCCCCTCTGGAGCGGCCCCTGGATGACAGTCCTCCACCGCTAGCTGGATGGGTGGGTGGTGAAGTGGCTGGGGCTGAGGCTGATGGCTGACCCCTCTGTTGAGATAAACCCCCAAGACGACAAGGACACTACCTCCACATATGACCCATCTCTCCACACTCATAGCAACTCCCGGGTGCTAGATACGGGGACTGATAGGAACCCCTAGCACCGGAATGACTAGCAGATGCACCTGGAGTAGAAGAATCCTGAACTGATGGAGCACGGGACGAACCCTAGGGTGGAAGTGCACTGAGTGAGGAATGACCCTGCTGAGAACCGTAAGAATCATGGCTTGATGATGCCCCAAGATAACCTGGGCGAGCTGACTGAGCATGCTTGAACTGACGGCCTCTGCCGTGTTGATACTGGCCCCTCGAAGGAGCACCCCCAAAACTACCATGACCTCGAGGCCTCTTGGCCTCCCTCTCCTCGCGATCCTGGCGACGAACTGACTCAATCTCATGAGCAATATCCACGACCTCCTCAAACGTAGCACCTGACACTCTCTCCCTAGTCATGAGAACCCGAAGCTGGTAGGTGAGGCCATCAACAAACCTCCTAATCCTCCCTCTCTCCGTAGCAACCAGCCAAATAACATGTCGAGCTAACTCTGAGAACCTCATCTCGTACTAAGTAACAGTCATATCCCCCTGTCTCAACTGCTCGAACTGCCTACCCAACTCCTCCCTACGGGACTGTGGAACATACTTCTCCAAAAATAGAGCGGAGAACTGCTGCCAAGTAAGAGGTGCCGAACCAACAGTCCTACGCCTCTCATATGCCTCCCACCAAGTGAAGGCAGCTCCGGTAAACTGAAAGGTCGTGAATGCAACCCCGCTGGTCTCCAGAATACTCGCAGCGCGAAGAATCCTCTGACATCTATCTAAGAAACCCTGGGCATCCTCGCCCTCAGCACCGCTGAAAGTAGGAGGCTGGAGTCTGCCAAACCTCTCCAATCTTCGCTGCTCGTCCTCTGGCATGACTGGAGCTACGTAACCCTGAGTAGCTGCCAGCGACTGGGCTAGTGGTGCCTCCGTTGTGTGAGAACCTCCCCCTGCCTGAGAAGTGGCTGCGGCAGTAGAGACTGCGACCGCCTGAGCAAGACTCGTACATACTGTCAAAATCTGGGCCAAAGTCTCCTGAAGACCCGGAATCACAATGGGCACAGCTGGTGCCTGAGCTGGTGCTGCTGGAGTGTCCACAACTGGGACGTGCTCCTGAACTGGGGTGACAGGTGGATCTGCAGGTGCTGCCCCAGCTGCTGTGTCGGCTGCACCTCTGCCCCTACCACGGCCTCGACCGCGTCCTCGACCTCTGGTGGTCATCCATCCTGACCGGTCGCTCGTGTCCTCACCATCTGTGAGAGAATAAAATAACAGAAGTTTAGTACTCGGATCAACAGATTCGCACGACAAGAATTTCAAGAATCTGGAGTTTTCCTAAAGGTTCTGTAGCCACTCGAGGATAAATACAGACGTCTCCGTACCGATCCGCGAGACTGTACTAAACCTGCTCATGACCCGTGAGACCTATGTAACCTACACTCTGATACCAACTTGTCGCGATCCTAAACTCAGACCCGGTCGTGATGGCGCCTCTCGTGAAGACAAGGCCAGCGGACACACTTCCAATTCACTTTAAGCAATTAAAATAATAAATACTAAGTCTTTAACAGAATTAAAGTCCCCAAAAATAAACAGCTAACAGTATTAATTGCGGAATTTAAACCAACACAGCCCGACATCGGGGTGTCACCAGTCATGAGCATCTAAAATAATACTACAATTCTGAAAGTCTACTTCACTACCACATAACTGAATCAGAAAGGAAATGAGATAGAGGGAGAATGCACTGGGCTGCGAATCGTTGGGCAGCTACCTAGTGAATCTCCAGAAATCTACTGGACAGCTCTCAACCCTCGCTAGCAGGACCTGTAGCGCCCGAATCTGCACACAGGGGTGCAGGGAGTAAAGTGAGTACTCCAACTCAATGAGTAATAACAATATATGAAGGCTGAGTGATATAAAATCACGTTAAACACAACAATAAGCTATAAGAGGCAGAATAGAATCGGTAAACACAATTAAACAGTGAAATCTCATAAAATACCTTTTAAGCAGTTAGACAAACAAAGGAAATGCAGCTAAAAAAGGTAAAAACATAAGAACCGCCCCTCGGGCACAATAACAACAGAATCTGCCCCTCGGATAATATCACAGAATAATACCAGCCCCTCGGGCTATATCTCATATCACAATGGGTATCCGCGGTCACTGGGGGTGTACAGACTCCGGGAGGGGCCCCTTATGGCCCAAGCGCAATATCAAGCCATCTCGTGGCATCATAAACAGGCTCTCGGCCTCATATCAATCACAAGCCGCCTCGTGGCGTACAATCTCAGGCCCTGGGCCTTATTATCATAATCAGTATATCACCGCTGCGGCGTGCAGCCCGACCCAAAAGTAACCTCACAATACAGGCCCTCGGCCTTACTCAATCAAAATCTCATAAGCCCCTCGGGCAATAGTAAACATGATGCTCAGCTCAAAATATCTTTTAAAATATCATTTAAAGTGTTTAAAACAGAGTAACATGGCTGAGTTTTGAAAACAGTAAAATATGGCATGACTGAGCACAAATATGAAATCAAACAGTGAGGAAAAATATCAGTTAAGATCCCCTAAGGGTCCAAACAGTTGGCACAAAGCCCAAATATGGCATTTAGCCCAAAATATAATAATATCAAACAATTAGCTGTCAAATACGCAGTAAAACAGTCATTCGGGATGGACTAAGTCACAATTCCCAACGGTGCACGACCCCACGCTCATCATCTAGCGTGTGTGTTACCTCAACATAGCCGAACGCTGTGTAATCCGGGGTTTCATACCCTCAGGACAGCATTTAAAATCATTACTCACCTCAATCCTGCCAAAACTCTAGCTTGCAATGCCTTTGACCCCCGAATCGGCCTCCAGATGCTCCGAATCTACCAAAAATCAGAACGTAGTCATCAAAATATGCTAAAAGGACAAAGCCCACTCAAAAATAATCGATAAACAACGCAAAACCCGACCCCCGGGCCCACGTTTCGGAATTCGATAAATTTTACATCAATAGATTCCTTATCTCCCCACGAGTTCATACATATCAAAAATTCCAAAATCCGACCACAGATTGTCTTTCAAATCCTCAATCAAAGGCCTATGTTTCTAAGCCCTAGTTCCTCCATTTTTGGCTTAAATTCCATTAATTTCAGCCCTAATCCGTGAATTAATACAATAGGAGCGAGTTTTAGGTCCAAATTCCTTACCTCAATGAAGCTCCCTTGAAATCCTTCTTCAAAAATCGCTCAAAACTCCCGAAATCGCTTTTAAAAATGGTGAAACCCTCTGAAAATCGCGAAGGAAGAAATATATATTCTGAGCCAGACTTTTCGCACCTGTGGTCAATCCACCGCATCTGCGGTCCAAGGTACCGCATCTGCGGTTTTCACTTAAGCTCTGCCTTTCCGCATCTGCGATGACCAATCCGCACCTGCGCCATCGCAGGTGCGGTCACACAACCGCTTCTGCGGTCTCAGCCAAACACGCCTCTGGCCGCTTTTGCGGTTCCCTTATCGCTTCTGCGAGACCGCACCTGCGGTCACCTAGTCGCAGGTGCGGTTATGACAGCAATTAGAACACTTCAGCTGCCAAACCACTTCCAATCTTCCCGTCAACCATCCGAAATCACCCCGAGGCCCCCGGAACCTCAACCAAAAGCACCAACAAGTCTTATACTACCACTCAAACTTATACCAACCTTCAAAACACCTCAAACAACATCAAAACCACCAAAACACATCGAATTCAAGCCTAAGGTTCTAAAATCTTCCGCATTCCGCTTTTGATCAAAAAGTATACCAAACCACGTCCGAATGACCTGAAATTTCGCACACACATCCCAAATGACATAACGGAGCTACTGCAACTTCCAGAACTCCATTCCAACCCCTATATCAAAATCTCACCTATCAACCGGAAAACGCCAAAAACTCACTTTCGCCAATTCAAGCCTAAATCTATTCCGGACCTCCAAAACACATTCCGATCACGCTCCTAAGTCCCAAATCATCTCCCGAAGATATCAGAACCATCGGAACTCACATCCGAGCCCTCTAACACACAAGTCAACATCCGATTGACTTTTCCAACTTAAGCTTTCTTAAAGAGACTAAGTGTCTCAAACCTTCTCAAAACCTTTCCGAACCCGAACCAACCAACCCGATCCCATATAAAACCGATAAATAAAGCAATAAGAAGCAAAAATGGGGGAAACAGAGCGGTAACTCATGAGACGACCGGCCAGGTCGTCACACGGCCTCACTCAGTTAGAAACCTCTCGAGCCACTCGGGCTAACAGTAAAACAGATGCTCGGTCCAAAATATCTTTTATAGAATCAAAACGGAGTAAATAGAACCGAGTTATGAAATCAGTAAAAAAAAACATAGCATGACTGAGTGTTAATATTAAACCAAAAACAGTTAGAAAACAGTAGTAAAAAGCCCCTAAGGGTCCAAACATTCGGCACGAGGCCCAAATACGGCATTCAGCCCCAAACATAGTAATACTTTCCAAAACACAATAATATCAAACAGTTTTCAATCAAATATGCGACTTAATAGTCGTACGGGGCGGACCAAGTCACAATCCCCAACGGTGCACGACCCCACGCTCGTCATCTAGCGTGTGCGTTACCTCAAAGTAGTGAAACAATGTGAAATCCGGGGTTTCTCACCCTCAGGACAACATTTACAATCATTACTTACCTCACCGGTCCAAACTCTAGCCCGCGATGCCTTTTCCTCTTGAGTCGGCCTCAACTCGCCCCGAATCTAACCAAAATCAGAATCATAACATCAAAATAGGCTAAAGGAACAAAGTCCACGCGAAAATATTCAAATTACATCGATAATCCCGAAATTGGCCAACCCCGACCCCCTGGCCCACGTCTCGGAATTAAAAAAAAATCACACAACTAGAATCCTTATCCTCCCACGAGTCTATACATATAAAGAACATCAAAATCGGACCCCAAATGGCCTCTAAAATTCCCAATTTACACTCTCCAATTTCAAACCTTAATTCTCAAATTTTAGGCTTTAAATCCCATTAATTTCATGTCTAATTAGTTAGAAATCACCATATAATCGAGTATTGAGTTCAAAACATTACCTCCAAGTGTTTCCCATTCAAATCTCTCTTCAATCTCTCTCAAAAAGCTTCAAAGCCGCTAAAAAATGGTGAGAAATGAGCTGAAAATCGCGAAGGCAAGAATTTATATGTTCTGCCCAGGGGTTCCGCATCTGCGGTCCAATACCGCACCTGCGACCCCCGCACCTGCGACAAGAAGTACGCATCTGTGGAACTTCACTTATAGTCCCCATCCGCACCTGCGATCAAGCCACCGTATCTGCGGGCTCGCAGGTGCGTCTAACCTCCGCTTCTGCGCTGCATCCCCAGCCAACTGGCCTTCACTCCTGTGATAAAAAATGCCGCTTCTGCGGCGCGCACCTACGGTCCCCAATCCGCAGGTGCGGTTATGACAGAAACACAGCAGCTTCAGCTGCAAACTCTATTTTCCAACTCTCCGATAACCATCCGAAATCATCTCGAGGCCCCCGGGACCTCATCCAATAATACGAACAAGTCACATATCACTATTCAAACTTATTCCAACCTTCGAAACAGTAAAAACGACATCGAATAACCAAATCACCCTCGGATTCAAGCCTAAGGATTCTAAAACTTCCGAATTCTGCAAGCGATCAAAAAGTCTATCAAACCTCATCCGAATGACCTGAAATTTTGCACACACATCACAATTGACACAACGGACCTACTCCAATTTCCGAAATCCCATTCTGACCCCGATATAAAAAATTACCACTACCAACCAGAAAACGCCGAAATTCCAATTTCGCCAATTCAAGCCTAATTCTACCACGGACCTCCAAAATACATCCCGAATACGCTCCTAAGTCCAAAATCACCCGACGGAGCTAACCAAATCATAAAAATCCAAATCCGAGATCGAATACTAAAAAGTCAAGTCTGAGTCAAACCTTTCATATTTAAAGCTTCAAGCTGAGAATCATCCTTCCATATCTATTCCGATTAACCTGAAAACCAAAACCGACGATTTACATAAGTCATAATACATCATACGGGGCTAGTCATGCCCGAGAACTGGCGAGCGAAGTGCAAATGCTCAAAACGACCGATCGGGTCGTTACATCCTCCCCCACTTAAACATACGTTCGTCCTCGAACGTGCCCAGAGTTGTTCCAAAAGCCAATGAATCGCTGTATAACCTTACCATGCACATACCCAGGGGTGATCCCACGTCACCCTGCCGCATATAGGTCTGATAATGCAACATGACTGAAATTTTGCAATCCAACCAAGCCCATGAACCTTAGAACCCAAATTTCCACTTCCGAAATTATCTACAAGATCTGAACCTCACATCTACACACCGAATAAATCTGAACACGCTGTATAAGTCCAAACAAGCTGTATCAAACCCTATCTATAACCCAAGATGTAATCACATGACATACCACATAACTCAAACACTCGTAGCGATAACTTTAAATCACAGCAGCTGATCAAACAACCCAATACCGGTAATAAGCGCCTTATCAAGCAAAGCCTCATTCCAGCACTTCCGTATACTACCAATGATGAAAGAAACACGCAGAAAGTCATAACCATTCCTCAGATCAACCATTCATGAAGCTCCCTGTCCTTTGTCAAGGACCATAGTAAATTCATAAGCCGAATCCCGACGTTATCCTTCCAACATGCTGAAATCGAATCCGATAGTATTCATTTTATATCTTAGTGACCCCATCTCATCCAACACGACTACTCTAGTCACATGACACATCGATACAATCTAGATCCCCAACCAGTGTGACCCGCGCACCAGTAAGCAACTGTCCAAATGTACTCAATCAAGGAAAAAATGACTCAAATGAGAGAGTTGTACCGCAAGCTCACCAGTACCACCACCACACAATACTGAGAACTCATCACACATCGTAGAACCAGAACACACGAATCTAACCCGAAGGATCATACCTCCATATAACCTCGCTGCAACGCGCGACCCTACCCAAACACTGGTCCACATGAAACACCTCAAGTCACTATGCTCAAAATCAACAACCACGCGGAATTTGATGTCTAGTACCAAAAGCAAATCATCATAACCATGGCGAAACAAATGACATGACACCACACCAACCCGAAAGGACACAACCGGTACGCTATCCACCGAGCAATACCCAATACTCTTCCCGCTCGAATTCCACTCTGAGACCCCAATAGAACCGAACCATATGTGCCTATAACCAACAAATCATAACACCTCGCAATACAAAAAAGTAACTCATAGATCACTCCAGAACACTAATAAGCTCAATAACAATCGAATCAACATATCCCTCAACAATAGCAACCCGGAGCCAACAAAGCCGACTCGATGCAAAACTCATCCATATTGTCCTACCAATGAACCCCTTATCAAGGAGTCCCTAAAGCTGCTCCTTCAACTCTTTTAACTCCGCCGGTGCCATACAATACGGTGCCCGGCACCAAATTAATTCCGAAATCAGCAACCTTGTCCGGCGGCATTCACGGCCGCAGGAACCACATCCGTAAAATCCCTCACGAAGTCCAAATAAGAAGACAACCCTTCCCAACCATCCGCTGGGTCTTCAAAATGAAATCACCCTACTGGGAACATAATCCGCCGAACCTCGCCACTCAATCCGTGGCATCCCCGTCATAGCAAACGTCGCCGTCTTAGCGTAACAGTCCGGGTAACACGACACAGAGACAACCAGTCCATACCCAATATCACATCAAAATCTAACATACTAAGAACCGAAGGATCCACTCGGGTCTCCAAACCCCCGATAGTCACCACACAAGGTCAACACACGCGACCCACAAACACAACATAGCCTGTTTATGAGAACTCCCAGTCCCCAAATCCATATAGCACACGAATCACCATATCCGATCCAATTCCACTGTCTGAATATATAGCACACCTCTAATACCCAATCACTCCACGAGGGATACTCCTAAAATTCTTCTGTGCCACCAGCAAATTCGAATATCAGCAGTCAATCAAACAAGAAAGTGCCGCAATACCAATGATGTATTATTAACTCAATCACATTGCCCTTTCTGAAATATATGCCCTCTTCAAGCTACATCGTTTAGCAATATCATTTGCCTAATCATCTAAAACTGCCCGTGCTGCCTAAGAATTTATGACTTTCCTTTCAGAACTGAACTGTGACTTTACACATGCAATCTCAACCCTTCAGAACATACCGCATATACCATGCCATCCTATGTCAAATATGAAGACTTCGTAATCCATTCCAATCCATAAGCAACTACGTACTCAACTAGCCAAGAGCTTTCCATTTGATCCCATCTAGAAGAAAATCACTATACATCACATGCTTCTCACGCCAATCGAAACTATACATCCCTAGCAGTGGTAGAAAACCATCAAGAACTCTCTGAATCCCATTTGCACAAAACCAAACCGTCATGACTGAATCCTTTTAGCTCATCCAAACTAAGAAAGTCACCACAAACCCAAGAGCATTGCCACGAGACATCTGTAGAAACTCATTACCCTATAAGCACCCAAAGAACTAATCATATCCCTTATCATGCCGATCCGACCTACTACCAAGCTGTCCTATTTATCCCAAGCTTCTTCTGATTAACCTTCGAACTTATACTTCTCCTTCCCATGATACCGCATGATACTGCAATCCTCAACCCAGACTCACCACATGAGACCCAAGCATATACCACACCGTCTAAGGCTCATAAGCCGCTGAATACTCTCTCAAATATCCCCAAGAGCACCACATTCCGAATACTTACCCTGAAGCGACCTCCTACAAATCTAAAGTCATTACCTTCACTTTCCTGATACTGATATGTAGAATCCATAATGATACAGAAATGCCACAAGTCTTGACACCCTCCAATGTAAACCTCAGTTTCTAGCCAAATACACATCCTGAAGATCTTCAATTATTACATGTAAATTTTGAATCCTTTAAAACCATTCTCGGGAGTCATCCACTCTACTCAGGTTTCCATTAAACCAATCAAACGAACCGAACGACATTTGCTCCATCCGCACTCCAACACCCCGAAAAGTAACCACACCTTAATGCGACCAAATAATTTCCTGCTCCATGCACATTACATCCTTCACCAATAACAACTCAAATCATTCCACGATTCTTATACATCCCATAAAGCATAACACAACCCCTATTCAAAATTTCCCTTACTCGAATCATCCTCGATCTCAACCTCTGTAATCCATAACTGATTCACCAGTATACCTCAAACTGGAACCAACATAGCATATAACCGTGCAATCAACAAATCAATAGCAGACTCCCCCACTTGGCATCAAAGCCATAGATCAAAACACACGAAGACTCACAATGCCCACACTCTCTATTACTGCCATAGTACATAGTGAGATTGAACTAAATCCTTCATAAGCTCATGTAACACAACCATCCAGTATTTCAAATCATCTGAAATTTCGCATTCACCCTCGTAACAGTCAAGCCCACTCTTTTAAGCGATCCAAATTCAAATTGCAACACATATATTTCACCGGTACAAGAGGTCTCCCAACAAACAACAACAGGATCACACAAACTTCAGAACACTCCGCAGGAGATAACGTACCTGCTTCGCCTCAAACTAACATCTCTTCATACCCTTCCATCGTCACAGACATCACGCAATCACTAAATCTTCCTGAGTCTGAACTCATATCGTAACATGAAATCTACCCCACTCCCCCAACTAGACAGCATGAAAAGATCCTTCACACACCCCTAACTTGGGGCTATACATCCAATCAAGATAGAAATCGAGCACCAAATAGTTCTTTCTACCCTCAAGCAGACCCTTCTCATCACATTCAAATCATATGAACACATCTCACAGTCACATCATACTCATCACAAAGCCATTCAATCATCACTTCCACTAATAGGGACACTACCGAACATATAAATCCTGATTCACGTGCTCACACAATCGACACCTCAGCACTCAAGCTACAAGCAGAGCCCGGCCTCAAGTCTTCCAGACTGGCCCAACATCAACACACAGAAATCACATCTCGCCCCTCGATCCGGGAATCACAAGTCGTCGATGCACAGCTGATACCGAGCGTTCATGCGCACATACGAACGCGTGGAAGGAATTCAAGAGTTACATTTCAAGCTGAATCAAGGATGCACGATAAGAATTCAAGAATATGGGATTTCCTAAAGGTTCTGCAGCCTCTCGAGGATAAGTACAGACGTCTCCGTACCGATCCGCGAGACTCTACTAAACCTGGTCATGACTCGTGAGACCTATGTAACCTAGGCTCTTGTCACGACCCTAAAACCGACCCGGTCGTGATGGCGCCTATCGAAAACTAGGCCAGCCGACACAATTCCCAAATCAAACCATTATTCTATAAAAGCCATTTTTAACTCATTAATTAACAAGTGATCTCATAACATAAGTCTAAATAACCAGTGCAGAATAAATACACCAGCCCGGCATCGGGGTGTCACAAGTCACGAGCATCTACTAAGGTCTGAATACAATAAAAAGTCTGAAAAATATACTAAAAACAATCTAAGTAGGATAAGAGGGAGAAAAGCAGGGCTGCGAACGCCAGGAAGCTACCTTGCTAACTCCGATGAACTTGCCACTGAGTGATCAAAACCAGCTACCGGGTTCAGAAATACCTGAATCTGCACACAAGGTGCAGGGAGTAATGTGAGTATGCCAACTCAGTAAGTAATAACAGTAAATGAAAGCTGAGCAGTAAGAAAATAAAAATTCCACGTCACAACACTACAGCAAATACAGTACATTTCCAAAACAGTACAGAACTCAATTATCTCGTAAAACAAATTAAATTTCAGTAAAACCTTTTCTTTTGAAACATCTTCAATAGTTTCAAATAAGTGAAGAAACAGTGAGTCAAAATGATAGAAACGTAAACAGCCCCTCGGGCAAGACATGTACCATAAACCGCCCCTCGGGCAAATATCAACAGAACCAGCCTCTCGGGCTACCTCACAATCGCTTGTAATCAGCCCATCGGGCAACAACATGAAACAACAACAGCCCATCGGGCAATATCACATCACTCACACTGCGTACCCACGCTCACTGGGGGTGTACAGACTTTGGAGGGGATCCTACATCCCAAGTGCAATAACAAGCCATCTCGTGGCATAAATCAGTCAGGCCCTCAGCCTCATAATAACAAGCCACCTCGTGGCATAAATTAATCAGGCCCTCGGCCTCACAATATCATGAATCAGTAACAGCTTGCTGCAGCGTGCAGCCCGATCCCATAATATCCTCACAACACAGGCCCTCGGCCTCACTCGGTCAGAAACCTCTCGAGCCACTCGGGCTAATAGTAAAACAGGTGCTCGGTCCAAAATATCTTTTATAGAATCAAAACGGAGTAAATAGAACTGAGTTATGAAATCAGTAAAAAAACATAGCTTGACTGAGCGTAAATATTAAACAAAAAATAGTGAGAAAACATTAGTAAAAAGCCCCTAAGGGTCCAAACATTTGGCACGAGTCCCAAACACGGCATTCAGCCCCAAACATAGTAATACTTTCCAAAACACAATAATATCAAACAGTTTTCAGTCAAATACGTGACTTAATAGTCGTACTGGACGGACCAAGTCACAATCCCCAACGGTGCACGACCCTACTCTCGTCATCTAGCGTGTGCGTTAACTCAAAGTAGTGAAACGATGTGAAATCCGAGGTTTCTCACCCTCAGGACAACATTTACAATCATTACTTATCTCAAATCAGTCCAAACTCTAGCCCGCGATGCCTTTGCCTCTCGAATCGGCCTCAACTCGCCCCGAATCTAACCAAAATCAG
Source organism: Nicotiana attenuata (assembly GCF_001879085.1). Lineage (NCBI taxonomy): Eukaryota > Viridiplantae > Streptophyta > Magnoliopsida > Solanales > Solanaceae > Nicotiana > Nicotiana attenuata. The sequence goes on along the minus strand of NW_017671078.1, from coordinate 243,699 downwards.
AATCATAACATCAAAATAGGCTAAAGGAACAAAGCCCACGCGAAATTGTCCAAACCCGACCCCCGGGCCCACGTCTCGGAATTCCATAAAAATCACACCACCACGAGTCTATACATATCAAGAACATCAAAATCGGACCCCAAATGGCCCCTCAAATCCCCAATTTACATTCTCCAATTTCAAGCCCTAATTCTCAAATTTTAGACTTTAAATCCCATTAATTTCATGTCTAATTAGTTACAAATCACCATATAATCGAGTATTGTGTTCAAAAATATTACCTCCAAGTGTTTCCCCTTCAAATCCCTCTTCAATCTCTCTCAAAAAGCTTCAAAGCCCTCAAAAATGGTGAGAAATGAGCTGAAAATCGCGAAGGCAAGAATTTATATGTTCTGCCCAGGGGTTCCACATCTGCGGTCCAATATCGCACCTACGACAAGAAGTACACATCTGCGAAATTTCACTTAAAGTCCCCATCCGCACCTGCGATCAAGCCACCGCATCTGCGGGGTCGCAGGTGCGTCTAACCTCCGCTTCTGCGCTGCATCCCCAGCCAACCGGCCTTCGCTCCTGTGATAAAAAATGCCACTTCTGCAGCGCGCACCTATGGTCCCCAATCCGCAGGTGCGGTTATGACAGAAACACAGCAGCTTCTGATGCAAACTCTATCTTCCAACTCTCCGGTAACCATCCGAAATCATCCCGAGGCCCCCGGGACCTCATCCAAAATACAAACAAGTCACATATCACTATTCAAGCTTATTCCAACCTTCGAAACACTCAAAACGACATCGAAACACCAAATCACCCTCGGATTCAAGCCTAAGGATTCTAAAACTTCCGAATTCCGCAAACGATCAAAAAGTCTATCAAACCTCATCCGAATGACCTGAAATTTTGCACACACGTCACAATTGACACAACGGACCTACTCCAATTTCTTGAATCCCATTCCGACCCCGATATTAAAATTACCACTACCAACCGAAAAACGCCAAAATTCCAATTTCGCCAATTCAAGCCTAAATCTACCACGGACCTCCAAGATACATTCTGAACACGCTCCTAAGTCCAAAATCACCTGATGAAGCTAACCAAATCATAAAAATCCAAATCCGAGATCAAATACTAAAAATTCAAGACTGACTCAAACCTTTCACATTTAAAGCTTCAAGCTGAGAATCATCCTTCCATATCTATTCTGATTAATCTGAAAACCAAAACCGACGATTTACATGAGTCATAATACATCATATGGGACTAGTCATGCCCGAGCTGGCGAGCGAAGTGCAAATGCTCAAAACGACCGGCCGGGTCGTTACACAATCTTAAGGATATTTCTACTTTGTTCTTATGGAGAATGCTACTTATGGAATTCTGATGGACTTTAAAGACATACGGTAATGTCTTTTGCTTGATATTGCGTAACATTATATCTAAGTATGAGGTATGCATAATTGAACTAGTATATGCCTATTCAACATTTATTCTTTTATGCTTATTCTCGTAAAAATATTAATAGACACATAATCGTTGGCCTTAAGATGATAAATGTAATTTACCTCTAATTTTATTAGTGTTTCGGGCTATGCGTTAGTTGTTGTAGTGGATTTGTAGCGTGTTAAAAAATGTATGAGCACTATGTATTGTAAATTAAAAAAATGCACGTTATTTCTTAGTCTTATAAGAGATGCTTTTGTAGTTCTCTTTATCTTGAGTGTTTTAAATTTTCTCTCTTAACATTTTAAAGAGGCAATATGTTATTTGTTTTGAGCTGTGGTGAAACTTAATTTCTTAATGCATCAATATTTTACAATTTACTTATGTTGCTAGAGATCATGAATGAATAATTGAGTGCTGCTAAATATGACTTTATCAAAATTGTTATTACAAATATATCTAAAAGAACTTATGTATGTATTTTGTTGTCAATCGCTTTTGTCCGCCCTTATGTCGCTGAAAATGATCTTTTAGTGTCAATATGGAAGAGCCTTATGAACTTGTGATTCTTGTGGCGACATTATATATATTGGAAGAACAAAGTATATTGTATTTTGGTGTAAGTACTTTATGTTCTAAAAATAATCTTTGCTTATCTCTTGATCATTTGGATGAATGTTGAATAATGACTAATTTTTCTTCATATAACTAAGAGTTATTTATTTGAAATCAAACTATATTGGAAATAATTATTATTTTGTGGGGCACACTAAGCCATTATATATTTTTTAATGTGGAAGAGGATTCGATAGAAATGATAATCCTGCAAAGTCAAAAATAAATTTGACTAAGCGGATGATATAATTATTGTGGTCATTTCTCAAGTGAATCTTATGGCTAATGTAAGAGATTGGATGTTAGACTCGTGTGCTACTAAGCATATTTGTGCTAACAAAGTTAATTTTATATCCTACACCCAAGTTGAATAACAGGAAGAATGATTTATTTATTTTGGTAATACTTCTTATATGTTATGAAAAATATTATCTCCTTACCTTAAAATTTTGAAAATGTGGGGGTCACGTTATTTTACTTTGGGTTTCTTAAATAATTGGGTATTGAATTATGAACCATTTCTTATTTAAGATATTTCTATAGAAGTTAAAGTTGCTTCTATGTTTAGAAAATTTTCTTTGGTACTTGACTATGGAAGATACAAGAAGAAAATAAGTTCTTATGTGTTGAAAAATATTTCAAAAAGCACTTGTATAGAAGTCAAGTTTCATTTTATCTGAGTTGATTTTGTGCCTAAGGTGAGAAATACAATTAGTTAGTATTCTATATGTAGATTTTCCACTGTATTAGAAAGATACAGTGAAGATATTGAATCTCTGATTCAAATGAGAAAAAACTAGCTAGTTGTTGTGTGATCACCATTTGGTGGGTGTTATGATATTAAAATTGTCTGGCGGTGAGGCTAATTAAGCAACCTCTTGGTGAGTTGAACCGATAATAATTATGTTGATGAATTGCGATTGCCAAAGCGCAATAACCATTGTAAGAAAATAAATCTTTCAATCGGATGAGTAGACACATTTTCTTAAGATATAATATCATAAAGCAATTGCTTAGAGATGAGAATTTCTTATACATATTATGTGTAAAAAGGATTTGGCCGATCCTTTGACTTATAAGTGAAACATCGAGGGGTTGAGGCTTTTTTAAATTTGAGATGTATCAACAATGATGGTAACCCAACCTATGTGATTGGAGATCCCATGAAGTAGGTTCATATGGGTAATAACAAGTTATTAGTTGATCAAATATGCACTATTAAAATATGTCTCTTCCTATGGTGTATGTGTACATAGTGCAAGACTGCAAGGAATGTGAGGTTGAGTTATTAAATTCTTAATCCAATAATCCATAGCCTTTTGTAGGTGGTGTATTGCACTGCAGAATACACTTGATGGATGGACCTATATGAGTGTGGAGTAGGGCCGCTCCTATGAAATTTGAGGCAGAATTTCTAGAGCACTCATGAAAACTAGGCGCAAGCATGGCCTATTAGCGCAAAACCGTGACAAACAACAAAGTGTGTGCGGGTATAATGTGATAGATAAGACACTAAACTTACAAAAGAATTCTTGGTTCATAGAAGTTCTAAACTTCACCAATTATTCTGTAAGTTTAATCTTATTTTATCTAGGTCTGGTTCATAGTCCAAGAGACACCAGATTGGACGCATTATACTCATTTGTGAAAACCCAGCAAATTATTTTATTATTTCATTATTTTTTAATATTCTTTTTGAAATATATGAGGGATTGATAGAAAAATACTTTTGATATCTCAAAAAGAAATATTTCAAAACTATGTCTAGATTCATTTTCTTACTATTATATTAATGAGTCATTATCATAGTAATTATTTTAAATATATTTTTAATAGAAAATTAGTTTAAATTTGTAGTCAATTGGGACAAAATTAATTTGACTATTGAGTGAGATTTGAACGTTACTTTTGGTCACAAAATCTTAACGTCCATTACATTTGAAAGCCTAAATGACTTATGATTTTAACGTATAAACCTTTGAAGAGCCTTTATGGCTTAGACATTTTGATCAGATGGTGCATTCCAAGTGAATTGGTTTCTAAACCAAGCGATGACCTTTTGGGCCATCACATCCTCCACCTCTAAAACAACCGTTCGACCTCGAACGGACATAAGAAGGAAGTACCTGAGTCGGGAAAAAGGTGGGGATAACGGCTCCGCATATCGGACTCGGACTCCCAGGTCGATGCCTCAGCAGGCTGACCTCTCCACTGAACACGAACAGAAGGGAAACTCTTCGATCTCAACTGACGAACCTGCCGGTCTAGAATAGTTACCAACTCCTCCTCATATGACAAATCCTTGTCCAACTGGACAGTGCTAAAGTCTAACACGTGGGATGGATCGTCGTGATACTTCCGAAGCATGGACACGTGAAACACTGGGTGCACGGCTGATAAGCTCGGCGGTAACGCAAGTCTGTAAGCCACCTCTCCCACTCGATCAAGAATCTCAAACAGGCCAATGAACCTAGCGCTAAGCTTGCCCTTCTTTCAAAATCTCATCACGCCCTTCATAGGTGACAACCGAAGCGATACCCGCTCACCGACCATGAATGCCAAGTCACGAACCTTACGGTCGGCATAACTCTTTTGCCTGGACTGAGTTGTACGAAGTCTATCCTGAATGATCCCGACCTTGTCCAAGGCAACCTGTACCAGATCCGTACCCAACAACCGAGCCTCTCCCGGCTCAAACCATTCGACTGGAGACCGACACCGCCTACCATATAGAGCCTCATAAGGAGCCATCTGGATACTCGACTGGTAGTTGTTGTTGTAGGCAAACTCCGCTAAAGATAAAAACTGATCCCATGAGCCTCCAAAGCCAATAACACAAGCTCGAAGCATATCCTCCAAAATCTGAATAGTCCGCTCGGACTGCCCGTTCGTCTGAGGATGAAACGATGTGCTCAACTCAACCCGTGTGCCCAACTCACGCTGAACTACCCTCTAGAAATGCAAGGTAAACTTCATACCTCGATCAGAAATGATAGACACGGGCACACCATGAAGATGACAATCTCCCGGATATAGATCTCAGCTAACCTCTCAGAAGAATAGGAGACTGCCACAGGAATGAAATGCGTTGACTTGGTCAGCCTATCAACAATAACCCACATTGTATCGAACTTCCTCTGAGTCCGTGGGAGCCCAACAACGAAGTCCATAGTGATCCGCTCCCACTTCCACTCAGGAATCTTAATCTTCTGGAACAGACCACCAGGTCTCTGATGCTCGTACTTAACCTGCTGACAATTCAAACACCGATCCACATACGCAACAATGTCCTTATTCATTCTCCTCCACCAATAATGTTGCCGCAAATCTCGATACATCTTAGCGGCGCCCGGATGAATAGAGTACCGGGAACTATGGGCCTCCTCTAGGATCAACTCCCGAAGTCCATCCACATTAGCCACACAAATACGACCCTGCATCCTCAAAACTCCATCATCTCCTAGTGTAACCTGCTTGGCACCTCCGTGCTGCACCGTGTCTCTAAGGACACACAAATGAGGATCATCATACTGCCGATCTCGGATACGCTCCAACAAAGAAGAGCGAGCAACTGTGCAAGCTAATACACGGCTGGGCTCAGAAACATCCAACCTCACGAACTAATTAGCCAAAGCCTGGACATCCAAAGCAAGCGGTCTCTCACCGATCGGAATATACGCAAGACTGCCCATACTGGCTGACTTCCTACTCAAAGCATCGGCCACCACATTGGCCCTTCCCGGATGATATAAGTTGGTGATATCATAGTCTTTTAACAGCTCCAACCACCTTCTCTGCCTCAAATTTAGCTCCTTCTGCTTGAACAAGTATTGCAAACTCTTGTTGTCCGTGAACACTTCAAATGCCACGCCATACAGATAATGCCTCCAAATCTTTAGCGCGTGAACTATGGCTGCTAACTCCAAATCATGGACTGGATAGTTCTTCTCATGAATCTTCAACTGACGCGAAGCATAAGCAATGACCTTGCCATTCTGCATCAACACCGCACCAAGCCCAACACGAGATGCATCACAATAAACTGTATATGGGCCTGAACCTGTGCGCAAAACCAACACTGGCGCCGTAGTCAAAGCTGTCTTGAGCTTCTGGAAGCTCACCTCGCACTCATCCGACAACCTAAACTGGGCACCCTTCTAGGTCAACCTGGTCATCGGGGCTACAATAGATGAAAACCACTCCACGAGCCGACGATAATAGCCTGCCAAACCTAAGAAACTCCGGATCTCAGTAGTTGATGTGGGTCGAGGCCAGTTCTTGACTACCTCTATCTTCTTCGGATCTACCTGAATACCCTCTGCTGAAACCACATGGCCCAAGAAAGAAACTGAACTCAACCAGAACTCACACTTCGAAAACTTAGCATACAGCTGACTATCTCTCAGAGTGTGAAGAACCACTCTCAGATGCTGCTCATGCTCCTCCCGGCTGCGGGAATAAATCAAAATATCGTCAATGAAGACTATCACGAACGAATCCGAGTAAGGCCTAAACACTCGGTTCATCAAATCCATGAAAGCTGCTAGAGCATTCGTCAACCCGAACGACATCACCAAGAACTCATAATGCCCGTACCGAGTGCAAAAAGCTGTCTTAGGGACATCGGACGCCCTAATCCTCAACTGATGGTAGCCAGATCTCAAGTCGATCTTAGAAAACACTTGGGCACCCTGAAGCTGGTTGAACAAATCATCAATCCTCGGCAATGGGTACTTATTCTTGATTGTGACCTTGTTTAATTGTCGGTAATCTATATACATTCTCATTGATCCATCCTTCTTCTTGACAAACAACACCGGCGCACCCCATGGCGAGACATTGGGCCTAATGAAGCCCTTATCAAGCAAGTCTTGCAACTGCTCCTTCAACTCTTTCAACTCAGGCGGGGCCATACGATATGGCGGAATAGAAATGGGCTGAGTGCCCGGAGCCAAATCAATGCAAAAGTCAATATCCCTGTCGGGTGGCATACCCGGCAGGTCTGAAGGAAATACCTCAGGAAACTCACAGACAACGGGCACGGAATCAATAGAAGGAACCTCGGCACTAGAATCACGAACATATGCCAAACAGGACAAACACCCCTTCTCAACCATTCGCCGAGCCTTCATATATGAGATAATGCTACGGGTAGAAAGACCAGGAGTCCCTCTTCACTCTAGACGAGGTAAACCCGGTAAGGCTAAGGTCACAGTCTTGGCATGACAATCCAAGATAGCGTGGTAGTGTGATAACCAGTCCATCCCCAGTATGACATCAAAATCAACCATGTCCAACAATAATAAGTCTACTCGGGTCTCAAGACCCCAATAACAACCACGCAAGAACGATGAACACGATCTACCACAATAGAATCACCCACCGGGGTGGACACATAAACAGGAGCACTCATAGAATCACTGGGCATGACCAGATACAGCGCAAAATAAGATGACACATAAGAGTATGTAGACCCTGGATCAAATAGCACTGAAGCATCCCTACTACAAACCAGAACCGTACCTGTGATTACTGCATCGGAAGCCTCAGCCTTCGGCCTGGCTGGAAGAGCATAAAATCGGGGCTGGGCTGAGCCTCCAAAGTCAATGACACAAGCTCGGAGCATATCCTCCAAAATCTGAATAGTCCGCTCGGACTGCCCGTTCGTCTGAGGATGAAACGCTGTGTTCAACTCAACCCGTATGCCCAACTCACGCTGAACTGCCCTCCAGAAATGCGAGGTAAACTGCATACCTCGATCAGAAATGATAGACACGGGCGTACCATGAAGATGAACAATCTCCCGGATATAGATCTCAGCTAACCTCTCAGAAGAATAGGAGACTGCCACAGGAATGAAATGCGCTGACTTGGTCAGCCTATCAACAATAACCCACACTGTATCGAACTTCCTCTGAGTCTGTGGGAGCCCAACAACGAAGTCCATAGTGATCCGCTCCAACTTCCACTTAGGAATCTCAATCTTCTGGAGCAGACCACCAGATCTCTGATGCTCGTACTTAACCTGATGACAATTCAAACACCGATCCACATACGCAACAATGTCCTTATTCATTCTCCTCCACCAATAATGCAGCCGCAAATCCCGATACATCTTGGCGGCGCCCGGATGAATAGAGTACCGGGAACTATGGGCCTCCTCTAGGATCAACTCCCGAAGTCCATCCACATTAGGCACACAAATACGACCCTACATCCTCAAAACTCCATCATCTCCTAGTGTAACCTGCTTGGCACCTCCGTGCTGCACCGTGTCTCTAAGGACACACATATGAGGATCATCATACTACCAATCTCAGATACGCTCCAACAAAGAAGAGCGAGCAACTGTGCAAGCTAATACACGGCTGGGCTCAGAAACATCCAACCTCACGAACTAATTAGCCAAAGCCTTGACATCCAAAGCAAGCGGTCTCTCACCGATCGGAATATACGCAAGACTGCCCATACTGGCTGACTTCCTACTCAAAGCATCGGCCACCCCATTGGCCCTTCCCGAATGATATAAGATGGTGATATCATAGTCTCTTAACAACTCCAACCACCCTCTCTGCCTCAAATTTAGCTCTTTCTGCTTGAACAGGTATTGCAAACTCTTATTGTCCGTGAACACCTCACATGCCACGCCATACAGATAATGCCTCCAAATCTTTAGCGCGTGAACTATGGCTGCTAACTCCAAATCATGGACTGGATAGTTCTTCTCATGAATCTTCAACTGACGCGAAGCATAAGCAATGACCTTGCCATTCTGCATCAACACCGCACCACGCCCAACACGAGATGCATCACAATAAACTGTATATGGGCCTGAACCTGTGGGCAAAACCAACACTGGCGCCGTAGTCAAAGCTGTCTTGAGCTTCTGGAAGCTCAGCTCCACTCAGATGCTCACCTCGCACTCATCCGACCACCTAACTAGAGGCACCCTTCTGGTCAACCTAGTCATCGGGCCTGAAACCAAACGATAAATAGGCCCGCAAACCCAAGAAACTCCGATCTCAGTAGCTGATGATGGGTCGAGGCCAGTTCTTGACTGCCTCTATCTTTCTTGATCTTCACTGAATACCCTCTGTGAAACCACATGGCCCAAGAAAGCAACTGAACTCACAGAACCACACTTCGAAAACTTAGCATACAGCTGACTATCTCTCAGAGTCTGAAGAACCACTCTCAGATGCTGCTCATGCTCTCCGGCTGCGGAATAACAAAAATATGTAATGAAGACTATCACGAACGAATCCAAGTAAGGCCTGAACACTCGGTTCATCACAATCCATGAAAGTTGCTGGAGCATTCGTCAACCCGAACGACATCACCAAGAACTCATTAATGCCGTACCGAGTGCGAAAGCTGTCTTAGGGACATCGGACGCCCTAATCCTCAACTGATGGTAGCCAGATCTCAAGTGATCTTAGAAAACACTTGGGCACCCTGAAGCTGGTCGAACAAATACATCAATCCTCGGCAATGAGGTACTTATTCTTGATTGTTGACCTTGTTCAATTGCCGGTAATCTATACATTCTAATCGATCCGTCCTTCTTCTGACAAAAACACACGGTGCACCCCATGGCAGACACTGGGCCTAATGAAGCCCTTATCAAGCAAGTCTTGAACTGCTCCTTCAACTCTTTCAACTCAGGCGGGTGCCATACGATATGGCGGAATAGAAATGGGCTGAGTGCCCGGAGCCAGATCAATGCAAAAGTCAAATCTCCTGTCGGGTGGCAATACCCGGCAGGTCTGAAGGAAATACCTCAGGAAACTACGGACAACGAAGCACAGAAATCAATAGAAGGAACCTCGCACTAGAATCACGAACATATGCCAATAGGCCAAACACCCCTTCTCAACCATTCGCGAGCCTTCATATATGAGATAACGCTACTGGTAGAATGACCAGAGTCCTCTCCACTCTAGACGAGGTAAACCCGATAAGGCTAAGGTCACAGTCTTGGCATGACAATCCAAGATAGCGTGGTTAAGGTGATAACCAGTCCATCCCAGTATGACATCAAAATCAACCATGTCCAACAATAATAAGTCTACTCGGGTCTCAAGACCCCAATCACAACACCACAAGAACGATGAACACGATCTACCACAATAGAATCACCCACCGGGTGGACATCATAAACAGGAGCACTTGAGAATCACTGGGCATGACCAGATACGGCGCAAAATAAGATGACACATAAGAGTATGTGACCCTGGATCAAATAGCACTGAAGCATCCCTACTACAAACCAGAACGTACCTGTGATTACTGCATCGGAAGCCTCAGCCTTCGGCCTGGCTGGAAAGAGCATAAAATCGGGGCTGGGCCCCACCACCCTGGACTACATCTCTTGGGTCTGCCGCTGGCTGGCCTCCACCTCTAGCGGCCTGAGCTCCACCTCTGCCTTACCCCACTCTGAGCCTCCACCTCTGGCGGCTGGGCGGCTGTGGAACTACTCGGTGCTGAACTAGTGGCACGGAACCCGGATGCTGAGAGCTGCTCCGATGCTCAAGGACAAAATCTAGCAATGTGACCCGTATTCACCACAAGTATAACAGGTCCTCGGCTGTTTGAGACTTTTGACCTTACGACCTGAATGCCACCCCGAAAAACTCTGGAGCGGCGGTGCAACTGATAGGAGCTGGTGGTTGCACGTTAGGATGCTGATCAGAACTACTGCATGTAGAACCACGGCACCTGAGGCACCGTGAGAAACCTTGAAGTGCCGACTGAAAAGGCCTAGGGAGGATGGCCTCTACCATACGAATCCCTGCCTCCAGACGTGGACGGCCACTGAATCTGCCTGAATGACAGGTCCTCTTGTCAGACCCCTGACCACCTCCCTGTCGATAAAACCATCTCAACCTCCTGCCACATTGCCGCCTCCTGGAAAGAACTCACCGTCTCCTTAGCCATCCGAAGTCGATAGGCTGGATAAGTCCCTCAATGAACCTCCTCACTCTCTCTCTCTCTCTCAGTAGAAGTATAGTAGAGCATGATGGGCCAACTCGATAAACCTGGTCTCGTACTGATAAACGGTCATGGAACCTTGCTGGAGACGTCAAAACTGCCTCCGATAGATCTCTCTCTGAGTAACGGGAAGAAAACTTCTCAAAGAATAGCTTAGTAAATTGCTCCCATCATAGCGGTGATCCGCTGGTCTAGCCAAAAATAATCTCTCCACCAAGTCTTGGCGGATCCAGATAGGCGAAAAGTAGCAAAATCGAACCCCATTGGTCTCCACTACCTGTTCCTGAGAACCTCTGACAGTTGTCTAGAATAATCCTGGGTCCTCAGAGAGACTAAGTGACAGTAAGAAGCTTGGTGAACCCTATCCAATCTCCACAGCATCGGCAGTCATAGCTGCTTCCGTCACCAGCATGGGCTACACACCTTGCTGAAATGCTCCAACTGCTGAAGCTGCTGGAGTCTAAACTGGGGAGCCACCTCCCGGAGTGCGAGATAGCAGAGTCTGGGCCCCTCCTCCAGCCTGAGAGAACGGCTGGTGCTACAGAAGCAAGCCTGCCGGGTGACACTCTCCATGAGCCCACTAGACGGACCAGAGCATCCGAAGTACTGGGGTAGCAATGAACCCCTCTAGACCTGAGCTGGCCCACCAGCTGTCTGGGCCGGAACCTCCTCGTCAAACTCAACCTGAGGCTTGCCACTGGTGCCGCTGCTCCGGGCTGAGCTCTGCCCTACCCGGCCTCTAGCACGCCTCCCTCAGCCCTCTGCCTCCTCGTGGAGCTGCTGCTGGGGCTTGGTGCTGATCAGCGGATGAGGAAGAGATGTTCTCGGCATCTGCGAAAGAACAGAGAGAAATTCCAATTAGCATTGAGAAACCAAAACCGCACGACAGGAAAGAATAGATGTGAAGTTTTTTCCTAACTTCTGAAGCCTCTGGGAAATACAGACGTCTCCGTACCGATCCCTCAGACCTTACTAAGCTTGTCTGTGAATTGTAAGACCTATGTAACCTAGAGCTCTAATACCACTTGCATTCGACCCGAATTTCCACCCTCGGGATCGTGATGGGCGCCTACTATGAAAGTAGGCAAACCAAAACAACTGAATTTAATTACTATTCCACTTTAAATCCGTTAAACATAAGAACCAAAGTTAATGAACAACATAATTTAATAGGGGAAGACTAAATTTCAAAGTGTAATAAGTGTCAGTATCAATCCATAAAACAATCTACCCAAGACTGGTGTCACAACTTCACAGACTGTCTAAGAGTACTACAAAATAAAGGTCTGAAAGAAATAACAAAATATGCTCTCGGGATTACATAAAAGAAACAGGAATAATAGATAGAGGGAGACCCAAGGCCTGCGGACACCTGCAGCCTACCTCGGTCGCCTGATGAACAAGGAGCAGAAATCTCACTGCGGTCGAAATCTACAGCACTGGTCTGCACAAAAGAGTGCAGAGTGTAGTATCACACAATCGACCCATGTGCTGTAAGTGCCTAGCCTAACCTCGGCGAAGTTAGTGACGAGTGCTAGGACCAGACTACCAAATAAACCTGTCGAAATAAATCGTACAGCGAAAAATAAAACCGAAATAAACAGTCAAGATGGGAGAGGAAACAGCTGCGGGGAAATATCAGTGGCAACAGGAAGATAACGGGTAAATATTAGGGAATACCACAATTCAACTATCAACAAAGATCAGAAATCAAAACAAGTCACGGCATCACCCTTCGTGCTTTTACTCTCATCCTCACCATAAATATCAATATAAAGGGCACGGCATCTACCCTTCGTGCTTTTTACTCTCATCCTCACCATAAAAATCAATATAATCGGCACGGAATGGTACATCGTGCGGCACGGCATCACCCTTCGTGCTTTAACATCTTCCTCACAAAAAAAATCATACACGGCAATCACCCTTCGTGCTTAACTCTTCCTCACCCAAACAAAAACACAAACAATAAGGGCAAGGAATAAATGAATCATAATAAAATTCCGGCAAGGCAACAATATCAACAACAACATCCCGGCAAGGCAACAATATAAAAAAAACAACAACGTCCGGCAAGGGAACAATACCATAAATCTCTTCTCTTTTTCACATTTACTTCACAACTTGATTCACAATTTGAACCAATGCTCTATAAGGTCAATTACCAATTATTCTTCCACAATTCACCTCACACTCTGAGCCAACACTCTCTAAATGTTCAAATAATCCCATTGTTTCAACAAACTTTGCCAACAATAGAAAGCATCACATAAAGGCATGAACAATACAAACGAGTCATTTTAATAATAATACAAAGACTCACGGGCATGCTTGACACGACGTATAGATACTCGTCACCATGCCTATACGTCGTACTCAACAAATTCACATAGAAAATAGTGACACAACTCCTAATCCCTCAAGTAAGGTTAGACGAAACACTTACCTCGATGCCTCGAACAGTTCAAGCCTCAACTATCGCTTTACCTCTTGATTCACCACCTAATTCGCTTGTATCTAGCCACAAGTTACTTAATTAATCAATAATGCTAAATGAATCAATTCTAATTGCATGAAATAAGTTTTCTAAAGTTTTTCCCAAAAAGTCAAAAATCGACCCCCGGCCCACATGGTCAAAACTCGAGGTTCGAACCAAAACCCGACTACCCATTCACCCACAAACTCAAATATATAATTTGTTTTGAAATGGACCTCAAATCGAGGTCCAAATCCCCAAAATTTGAAAAACCTAGGTTCAACCCAAAACACCCAATTCCCCATGAAACCTTTTGATTTTGATTGAAATCATGTGAAAAATATAGAGATTAAAGACAGCGAGTTCGAAATAACTTACAATCGATTTGGAGAAGAAATTGCTTTAAAAAATCGCCCTAGAGTGTTTGGGTTTTGAAAGAGTGTGAAAAATGGTTTGAAATGCGCTAAGTTATGAATTTACAAGTCTCTGATGTCGCAATTGCGACAGGGTTCGCATTATACCCTTCGGATTCTGAGACTTTCGCATTTGCGAACAAAATGTCCGCATTTGCGACCAAGTCAATTTTCCGGTCCTCCATTGCAATCGCTTTGCGATCGATGAGAGTCACTTGAAAATCGCATTTGCAAGGTTATCTCGCAATGCGAAAGGCTATTCTTCGCATTTGCGCGATTTCGCATTTGCACCTGCTTCATCGCATTGCGATGCGAGCCCATGGTCGAGGCCTGCACATCACCTAGCAAAACCAGCAATTTTCCTTAAGTCCAAATTCACTACGTGGTCTATCCAAAACTCACCCGAGCCCTCGGGCTCCAAACCAAACATGCACATAACCCAAAAAGCATCATACGGACTCGCTCGTGCATTCAAATCACCAAAATAAATTACAACTATGAATTTAGCATCAAATCATGAAATCACTTTAAGAACATCAATTTTTTTCTAATTTTCTCAAATAAGGTCCGATTCACGTCATTTCAAGTCCGTTTCTTACCAAACTTCACAGACTCGACTAAATCACATATAGACTTGTACCGGGCCTCCGGAACCAAAATACGAGCGTCCGATACCATGCAAATTTCAAAACATTCATTTTTCAAAAACTCATATATTTTTCAAGAAAAATTTTTTTAAAAATTCATTTCTCGGGCTTGGGACCTCGAATTTGATTCCGGGCATACGCCCAAGTCCCATATTTTTTACATGACTTCCCGGGATCGCAACAGAATCACGGTCGGGTCCTTTCTCCAAATGTTGAAAGTCAACTATAATCAAATTTTAAAGTCTATAAATTATCTATTTTCCACTGATTTTTCACAGATAAGGCTTTCGGCATAAGGCCCGGACACGCACGCAATTGTGTAATGAGATTAAAAAGGAGTTTTTAGGCCTTCGAAACTGAATTGGTTTCTAAACAAGTGATGACCTTTTTGGGTCGTTCACAGTGGTCACTTTGAAAAAAAGGGAGACAAAAAAAAAACTAAAAAGTATCTTCTCCTTCTTTCTTTTGTGTGGGTTTTCTTTTATTCAATCTTTGTTGATTCTAGTTATACTAGAAGGGCTTGTTGAATCCTGGGGGATATGCCTAATTATATATCACCGTTGGGCGAAAATATCCTTAAAAACCAATGTCTTGACACGGCTTCAAAAAGCTAACTTTTATTTCCATAATCATCCAATATTTCCAACAAAGAGTCCAAACAATAATGATTCATACGAAGATCAAACATTTTTAAAATGGAAAGTAACTTATATTTTCTTTTTAGATTATAATCATACTAATAAAAAAGGTTAACCTGTAACTATTTTCGGGTGACTTATTATGTTAAATATATTTTCAATCGTACATAATTGTTGGGATATACTATAACCATGTGGTTAGCCTATAGTATATGGTTATTCTTTATGGAATAATTGTTTATCTTTATTTTATTTCAATTCAAAAAGTATTGTTTTAAATAGATCATTTTATATGTGGCGTCATTAATTTATGTACGTAGGCGATTAGATGATATAAATTGTCACGACCGGAATTCCACCGTCGGATCGTGATGGTGCCAAACATCGCACTCGATAGCACATGATAGGATTCTAAATTCACCCTTTACCTTTACATCTTATAAGTTAAAGTAACAAAACTAAATCAAACTGGAAATAAATGCGGAAAGTACATAATTAACCGGTTATCTATTATTACTATTAACAATACCGAAACTGTTACCACCCAAAAATTGGTGTCACAATCCACGGAATTCTACGAATTACTATATACTGGATCTGGTAAATCTGCCTCGAAAGAAAAGGAAACAGAAAAAATTAGGAAACATCGAAGACGCCAGGCCTGCGGACGCCAGCAGGACAACCTTTAGGTCTCCCTAGATGAAGTACTCTGCAACCAACTCTCGATCAGCCACTACCATGCTTCCGAAATCTGCACAGAAAGTGCAGACTGCAATATCAGTACAACCGACCCCATGTACTGTAGTGCCGAGCCTAACCTCGACAAGGAGTGACGTGCATCTCTCTCT